>NW_028242597.1:0-51043 GCF_964263255.1 Lissotriton vulgaris
ATCTTGTGTTTTGGGCCCCTGGAAGCATGAAAATCACTTTAAACATGCTAATTTTAGCTCTAACACTGATGATCCACCTACAAATGTGAACTGACATTCAAAAATAAAACATTTGAAAACGGACCATTTTCCACATTTCTGAAGCATGACGTAATGGGGGGGTGTTATCTCTTTTGTCGAAAATCAGCCGTTTTTGCTCGAACATTAAATGCCTCCAAATGGTATTTAATTAACTTCCCGGGGTGAAGAAACCCTTTTTGAGAACTCAGAGTGAGTAAATTGGCCATTTTCATGCACTTTTAACCATTCCATAAATCTTGTGTTTTGGGCCCCTGGAAGCATGAAAATCACTTTAAACATGCTAATTTTAGCTCTAACACTGATGATCCACCTACAAATGTGAACTGACGTTCAAAAATAAAACATTTGAAAACGGACCATTTTCCACATTTCTGAAGCATGACGTAATGGGGGGGTGTTATCTCTTTTGTCGAAAATCAGCCGTTTTTGCTCGAACATTAAATGCCTCCAAATGGTATTTAATTAACTTCCCGGGGTGAAGAAACCCTTTTTGAGAACTCAGAGTGAGTAAATTGGCCATTTTCATGCACTTTTAACCATTCCATAAATCTTGTGTTTTGGGCCCCTGGAAGCATGAAAATCACTTTAAACATGCTAATTTTAGCTCTAACACTGATGATCCACCTACAAATGTGAACTGACGTTCAAAAATAAAACATTTGAAAACGGACCATTTTCCACATTTCTGAAGCATGACGTAATGGGGGGGGTGTTATCTCTTTTGTCGAAAATCAGCCGTTTTTGCTCGAACATTAAATGCCTCCAAATGGTATTTAATTAACTTCCCGGGGTGAAGAAACCCTTTTTGAGAACTCAGAGTGAGTAAATTGGCCATTTTCATGCACTTTTAACCATTCCATAAATCTTGTGTTTTGGGCCCCTGGAAGCATGAAAATCACTTTAAACATGCTAATTTTAGCTCTAACACTGATGATCCACCTACAAATGTGAACTGACGTTCAAAAATAAAACATTTGAAAACGGACCATTTTCCACATTTCTGAAGCATGACGTAATGGGGGGGTGTTATCTCTTTTGTCGAAAATCAGCCGTTTTTGCTCGAACATTAAATGCCTCCAAATGGTATTTGATTAACTTCCCGGGGTGAAGAAACCCTTTTTGAGAACTCAGAGTGAGTAAATTGGCCATTTTCATGCACTTTTAACCATTCCATAAATCTTGTGTTTTGGGCCCCTGGAAGCATGAAAATCACTTTAAACATGCTAATTTTAGCTCTAACACTGATGATCCACCTACAAATGTGAACTGACGTTCAAAAATAAAACATTTGAAAACGGACCATTTTCCACATTTCTGAAGCATGACGTAATGGGGGGGTGTTATCTCTTTTGTCGAAAATCAGCCGTTTTTGCTCGAACATTAAATGCCTCCAAATGGTATTTAATTAACTTCCCGGGGTGAAGAAACCCTTTTTGAGAACTCAGAGTGAGTAAATTGGCCATTTTCATGCACTTTTAACCATTCCATAAATCTTGTGTTTTGGGCCCCTGGAAGCATGAAAATCACTTTAAACATGCTAATTTTAGCTCTAACACTGATGATCCACCTACAAATGTGAACTGACGTTCAAAAATAAAACATTTGAAAACGGACCATTTTCCACATTTCTGAAGCATGACGTAATGGGGGGGTGTTATCTCTTTTGTCGAAAATCAGCTGTTTTTGCTCGAACATTAAATGCCTCCAAATGGTATTTAATTAACTTCCCGGGGTGAAGAAACCCTTTTTGAGAACTCAGAGTGAGTAAATTGGCCATTTTCATGCACTTTTAACCATTCCATAAATCTTGTGTTTTGGGCCCCTGGAAGCATGAAAATCACTTTAAACATGCTAATTTTAGCTCTAACACTGATGATCCACCTACAAATGTGAACTGACGTTCAAAAATAAAACATTTGAAAACGGACCATTTTCCACATTTCTGAAGCATGACGTAATGGGGGGGTGTTATCTCTTTTGTCGAAAATCAGCCGTTTTTGCTCGAACATTAAATGCCTCCAAATGGTATTTAATTAACTTCCCGGGGTGAAGAAACCCTTTTTGAGAACTCAGAGTGAGTAAATTGGCCATTTTCATGCACTTTTAACCATTCCATAAATCTTGTGTTTTGGGCCCCTGGAAGCATGAAAATCACTTTAAACATGCTAATTTTAGCTCTAACACTGATGATCCACCTACAAATGTGAACTGACGTTCAAAAATAAAACATTTGAAAACGGACCATTTTCCACATTTCTGAAGCATGACGTAATGGGGGGGTGTTATCTCTTTTGTCGAAAATCAGCCGTTTTTGCTCGAACATTAAATGCCTCCAAATGGTATTTAATTAACTTCCCGGGGTGAAGAAACCCTTTTTGAGAACTCAGAGTGAGTAAATTGGCCATTTTCATGCACTTTTAACCATTCCATAAATCTTGTGTTTTGGGCCCCTGGAAGCATGAAAATCACTTTAAACATGCTAATTTTAGCTCTAACACTGATGATCCACCTACAAATGTGAACTGACGTTCAAAAATAAAACATTTGAAAACGGACCATTTTCCACATTTCTGAAGCATGACGTAATGGGGGGGTGTTATCTCTTTTGTCGAAAATCAGCCGTTTTTGCTCGAACATTAAATGCCTCCAAATGGTATTTAATTAACTTCCCGAGCCCCTGGAAGCATGAAAATCACTTTAAACATGCTAATTTTAGCTCTAACACTGATGATCCACCTACAAATGTGAACTGACGTTCAAAAATAAAACATTTGAAAACGGACCATTTTCCACATTTCTGAAGCATGACGTAATGGGGGGGTGTTATCTCTTTTGTCGAAAATCATCCGTTTTTGCTCGAACATTAAATGCCTCCAAATGGTATTTAATTAACTTCCCGGGGTGAAGAAACCCTTTTTGAGAACTCAGAGTGAGTAAATTGGCCATTTTCATGCACTTTTAACCATTCCATAAATCTTGTGTTTTGGGCCCCTGGAAGCATGAAAATCACTTTAAACATGCTAATTTTAGCTCTAACACTGATGATCCACCTACAAATGTGAACTGACGTTCAAAAATAAAACATTTGAAAACGGACCATTTTCCACATTTCTGAAGCATGACGTAATGGGGGGGTGTTATCTCTTTTGTCGAAAATCAGCCGTTTTTGCTCGAACATTAAATGCCTCCAAATGGTATTTAATTAACTTCCCGGGGTGAAGAAACCCTTTTTGAGAACTCAGAGTGAGTAAATTGGCCATTTTCATGCACTTTTAACCATTCCATAAATCTTGTGTTTTGGGCCCCTGGAAGCATGAAAATCACTTTAAACATGCTAATTTTAGCTCTAACACTGATGATCCACCTACAAATGTGAACTGACGTTCAAAAATAAAACATTTGAAAACGGACCATTTTCCACATTTCTGAAGCATGACGTAATGGGGGGGTGTTATCTCTTTTGTCGAAAATCAGCCGTTTTTGCTCGAACATTAAATGCCTCCAAATGGTATTTAATTAACTTCCCGGGGGGAAGAAACCCTTTTTGAGAACTCAGAGTGAGTAAATTGGCCATTTTTATGCACTTTTAACCATTCCATAAATCTTGTGTTTTGGGCCCCTGGAAGCATGAAAATCACTTTAAACATGCTAATTTGAGCTCTAACACTGATGATCCACCTACAAATGTGAACTGACGTTCAAAAATAAAACATTTGAAAACGGACCATTTTCCACATTTCTGAAGCATGACGTAATGGGGGGGTGTTATCTCTTTTGTCGAAAATCAGCCGTTTTTGCTCGAACATTAAATGCCTCCAAATGGTATTTAATTAACTTCCCGGGGTGAAGAAACCCTTTTTGAGAACTCAGAGTGAGTAAATTGGCCATTTTCATGCACTTTTAACCATTCCATAAATCTTGTGTTTTGGGCCCCTGGAAGCATGAAAATCACTTTAAACATGCTAATTTTAGCTCTAACACTGATGATCCACCTACAAATGTGAACTGACGTTCAAAAATAAAACATTTGAAAACGGACCATTTTCCACATTTCTGAAGCATGACGTAATGGGGGGGTGTTATCTCTTTTGTCGAAAATCAGCCGTTTTTGCTCGAACATTAAATGCCTCCAAATGGTATTTAATTAACTTCCCGAGCCCCTGGAAGCATGAAAATCACTTTAAACATGCTAATTTTAGCTCTAACACTGATGATCCACCTACAAATGTGAACTGACGTTCAAAAATAAAACATTTGAAAACGGACCATTTTCCACATTTCTGAAGCATGACGTAATGGGGGGGTGTTATCTCTTTTGTCGAAAATCAGCCGTTTTTGCTCGAACATTAAATGCCTCCAAATGGTATTTAATTAACTTCCCGGGGTGAAGAAACCCTTTTTGAGAACTCAGAGTGAGTAAATTGGCCATTTTCATGCACTTTTAACCATTCCATAAATCTTGTGTTTTGGGCCCCTGGAAGCATGAAAATCACTTTAAACATGCTAATTTTAGCTCTAACACTGATGATCCACCTACAAATGTGAACTGACGTTCAAAAATAAAACATTTGAAAACGGACCATTTTCCACATTTCTGAAGCATGACGTAATGGGGGGGGGTGTTATCTCTTTTGTCGAAAATCAGCCGTTTTTGCTCGAACATTAAATGCCTCCAAATGGTATTTAATTAACTTCCCGAGCCCCTGGAAGCATGAAAATCACTTTAAACATGCTAATTTTAGCTCTAACACTGATGATCCACCTACAAATGTGAACTGACGTTCAAAAATAAAACATTTGAAAACGGACCATTTTCCACATTTCTGAAGCATGACGTAATGGGGGGGTGTTATCTCTTTTGTCGAAAATCAGCCGTTTTTGCTCGAACATTAAATGCCTCCAAATGGTATTTAATTAACTTCCCGAGCCCCTGGAAGCATGAAAATCACTTTAAACATGCTAATTTTAGCTCTAACACTGATGATCCACCTACAAATGTGAACTGACGTTCAAAAATAAAACATTTGAAAACGGACCATTTTCCACATTTCTGAAGCATGACGTAATGGGGGGGTGTTATCTCTTTTGTCGAAAATCAGCCGTTTTTGCTCGAACATTAAATGCCTCCAAATGGTATTTAATTAACTTCCCGAGCCCCTGGAAGCATGAAAATCACTTTAAACATGCTAATTTTAGCTCTAACACTGATGATCCACCTACAAATGTGAACTGACGTTCAAAAATAAAACATTTGAAAACGGACCATTTTCCACATTTCTGAAGCATGACGTAATGGGGGGGTGTTATCTCTTTTGTCGAAAATCAGCCGTTTTTGCTCGAACATTAAATGCCTCCAAATGGTATTTAATTAACTTCCCGAGCCCCTGGAAGCATGAAAATCACTTTAAACATGCTAATTTTAGCTCTAACACTGATGATCCACCTACAAATGTGAACTGACGTTCAAAAATGAAACATTTGAAAACGGACCATTTTCCACATTTCTGAAGCATGACGTAATGGGGGGGTGTTATCTCTTTTGTCGAAAATCAGCCGTTTTTGCTCGAACATTAAATGCCTCCAAATGGTATTTAATTAACTTCCCGAGCCCCTGGAAGCATGAAAATCACTTTAAACATGCTAATTTTAGCTCTAACACTGATGATCCACCTACAAATGTGAACTGACGTTCAAAAATAAAACATTTGAAAACGGACCATTTTCCACATTTCTGAAGCATGACGTAATGGGGGGGTGTTATCTCTTTTGTCGAAAATCAGCCGTTTTTGCTCGAACATTAAATGCCTCCAAATGGTATTTAATTAACTTCCCGGGGTGAAGAAACCCTTTTTGAGAACTCAGAGTGAGTAAATTGGCCATTTTCATGCACTTTTAACCATTCCATAAATCTTGTGTTTTGGGCCCCTGGAAGCATGAAAATCATTTTAAACATGCTAATTTTAGCTCTAACACTGATGATCCACCTACAAATGTGAACTGACGTTCAAAAATAAAACATTTGAAAACGGACCATTTTCCACATTTCTGAAGCATGACGTAATGGGGGGGTGTTATCTCTTTTGTCGAAAATCAGCCGTTTTTGCTCGAACATTAAATGCCTCCAAATGGTATTTAATTAACTTCCCGGGGTGAAGAAACCCTTTTTGAGAACTCAGAGTGAGTAAATTGGCCATTTTCATGCACTTTTAACCATTCCATAAATCTTGTGTTTTGGGCCCCTGGAAGCATGAAAATCACTTTAAACATGCTAATTTTAGCTCTAACACTGATGATCCACCTACAAATGTGAACTGACGTTCAAAAATAAAACATTTGAAAACGGACCATTTTCCACATTTCTGAAGCATGACGTAATGGGGGGGTGTTATCTCTTTTGTCGAAAATCAGCCGTTTTTGCTCGAACATTAAATGCCTCCAAATGGTATTTAATTAACTTCCCGGGGTGAAGAAACCCTTTTTGAGAACTCAGAGTGAGTAAATTGGCCATTTTCATGCACTTTTAACCATTCCATAAATCTTGTGTTTTGGGCCCCTGGAAGCATGAAAATCACTTTAAACATGCTAATTTTAGCTCTAACACTGATGATCCACCTACAAATGTGAACTGACGTTCAAAAATAAAACATTTGAAAACGGACCATTTTCCACATTTCTGAAGCATGACGTAATGGGGGGGTGTTATCTCTTTTGTCGAAAATCAGCCGTTTTTGCTCGAACATTAAATGCCTCCAAATGGTATTTAATTAACTTCCCGAGCCCCTGGAAGCATGAAAATCACTTTAAACATGCTAATTTTAGCTCTAACACTGATGATCCACCTACAAATGTGAACTGACGTTCAAAAATAAAACATTTGAAAACGGACCATTTTCCACATTTCTGAAGCATGACGTAATGGGGGGGTGTTATCTCTTTTGTCGAAAATCAGCCGTTTTTGCTCGAACATTAAATGCCTCCAAATGGTATTTAATTAACTTCCCGGGGTGAAGAAACCCTTTTTGAGAACTCAGAGTGAGTAAATTGGCCATTTTCATGCACTTTTAACCATTCCATAAATCTTGTGTTTTGGGCCCCTGGAAGCATGAAAATCACTTTAAACATGCTAATTTTAGCTCTAACACTGATGATCCACCTACAAATGTGAACTGACGTTCAAAAATAAAACATTTGAAAACGGACCATTTTCCACATTTCTGAAGCATGACGTAATGGGGGGGTGTTATCTCTTTTGTCGAAAATCAGCCGTTTTTGCTCGAACATTAAATGCCTCCAAATGGTATTTAATTAACTTCCCGAGCCCCTGGAAGCATGAAAATCACTTTAAACATGCTAATTTTAGCTCTAACACTGATGATCCACCTACAAATGTGAACTGACGTTCAAAAATAAAACATTTGAAAACGGACCATTTTCCACATTTCTGAAGCATGACGTAATGGGGGGGTGTTATCTCTTTTGTCGAAAATCAGCCGTTTTTGCTCGAACATTAAATGCCTCCAAATGGTATTTAATTAACTTCCCGGGGTGAAGAAACCCTTTTTGAGAACTAAGAGTGAGTAAATTGGCCATTTTCATGCACTTTTAACCATTCCATAAATCTTGTGTTTTGGGCCCATGGAAGCATGAAAATCACTTTAAACATGCTAATTTTAGCTCTAACACTGATGATCCACCTACAAATGTGAACTGACGTTCAAAAATAAAACATTTGAAAACGGACCATTTTCCACATTTCTGAAGCATGACGTAATGGGGGGGTGTTATCTCTTTTGTCGAAAATCAGCCGTTTTTGCTCGAACATTAAATGCCTCCAAATGGTATTTAATTAACTTCCCGAGCCCCTGGAAGCATGAAAATCACTTTAAACATGCTAATTTTAGCTCTAACACTGATGATCCACCTACAAATGTGAACTGACGTTCAAAAATAAAACATTTGAAAACGGACCATTTTCCACATTTCTGAAGCATGACGTAATGGGGGGGTGTTATCTCTTTTGTCGAAAATCATCCGTTTTTGCTCGAACATTAAATGCCTCCAAATGGTATTTAATTAACTTCCCGGGGTGAAGAAACCCTTTTTGAGAACTCAGAGTGAGTAAATTGGCCATTTTCATGCACTTTTAACCATTCCATAAATCTTGTGTTTTGGGCCCCTGGAAGCATGAAAATCACTTTAAACATGCTAATTTTAGCTCTAACACTGATGATCCACCTACAAATGTGAACTGACGTTCAAAAATAAAACATTTGAAAACGGACCATTTTCCACATTTCTGAAGCATGACGTAATGGGGGGGTGTTATCTCTTTTGTCGAAAATCAGCCGTTTTTGCTCGAACATTAAATGCCTCCAAATGGTATTTAATTAACTTCCCGGGGTGAAGAAACCCTTTTTGAGAACTCAGAGTGAGTAAATTGGCCATTTTCATGCACTTTTAACCATTCCATAAATCTTGTGTTTTGGGCCCCTGGAAGCATGAAAATCACTTTAAACATGCTAATTTTAGCTCTAACACTGATGATCCACCTACAAATGTGAACTGACGTTCAAAAATAAAACATTTGAAAACGGACCATTTTCCACATTTCTGAAGCATGACGTAATGGGGGGGTGTTATCTCTTTTGTCGAAAATCAGCCGTTTTTGCTCGAACATTAAATGCCTCCAAATAGTATTTAATTAACTTCCCGAGCCCCTGGAAGCATGAAAATCACTTTAAACATGCTAATTTTAGCTCTAACACTGATGATCCACCTACAAATGTGAACTGACATTCAAAAATAAAACATTTGAAAACGGACCATTTTCCACATTTCTGAAGCATGACGTAATGGGGGGGTGTTATCTCTTTTGTCGAAAATCATCCGTTTTTGCTCGAACATTAAATGCCTCCAAATGGTATTTAATTAACTTCCCGGGGTGAAGAAACCCTTTTTGAGAACTCAGAGTGAGTAAATTGGCCATTTTCATGCACTTTTAACCATTCCATAAATCTTGTGTTTTGGGCCCCTGGAAGCATGAAAATCACTTTAAACATGCTAATTTTAGCTCTAACACTGATGATCCACCTACAAATGTGAACTGACGTTCAAAAATAAAACATTTGAAAACGGACCATTTTCCACATTTCTGAAGCATGACGTAATGGGGGGGTGTTATCTCTTTTGTCGAAAATCAGCCGTTTTTGCTCGAACATTAACAGCCTGATTCATGATCGGGCCGTTTTGCGAGGCTCAAATAGCGAATCATAAGGAATCGCTATTTGAGACTCGCAAAATGGTAATCAGGTAGGAATCGCAATATTAATTGCGATTCCCACTGATTCCTTATTTGCGATTAGCTAATTGCTAATCGCAAATAAGGAATAACTCCCCATGCATTCCTATGGGCCAAAAGGCCCATAGGAATGCATGGGGAGTATTCCTTATTTGCGATTAGCAATTTGCTACTCGCAAATAAGATAGCGATTTAAAGGGTGCCAGGGGTGTCCAAAGGACACCCTGTAGCACCCCTTAAATGCAAATTGAAACAGGTGTTGCGCACACACATGTCCAAAGGACATGTGTGTGTGCAACATGCAACTTAGAAAAATGCTTTTAAAAGCATTTTTCTAAGTTTTTGCTATTTACCGAGAGGTCTGACCTCTCGGTAAATAGCGGCCCAAAATTGCATTTTCGCAATTTTCAAATGCTTCATGAATTGCATATAAGGAATCTCAAATAGAGATTCCTTAAATGTAATTCCTCGCAATTTAGCGATTTAGCAATTACCGATTTTTGCATTTGGGATGCTGAATCCCAAATGCAAAAATCGCACTCGCAAAGGGCCGGATTCTCAGAATCCGGCCCTTTGCGAGCCGATTTAGCCTTCATGAATAAGGCTGTAAATGCCTCCAAATGGTATTTAATTAACTTCCCGGGGTGAAGAAACCCTTTTTGAGAACTCAGAGTGAGTAAATTGGCCATTTTCATGCACTTTTAACCATTCCATAAATCTTGTGTTTTGGGCCCCTGGAAGCATGAAAATCACTTTAAACATGCTAATTTTAGCTCTAACACTGATGATCCACCTACAAATGTGAACTGACGTTCAAAAATAAAACATTTGAAAACGGACCATTTTCCACATTTCTGAAGCATGACGTAATGGGGGGGTGTTATCTCTTTTGTCGAAAATCAGCCGTTTTTGCTCGAACATTAAATGCCTCCAAATGGTATTTAATTAACTTCCCGGGGTGAAGAAACCCTTTTTGAGAACTCAGAGTGAGTAAATTGGCCATTTTCATGCACTTTTAACCATTCCATAAATCTTGTGTTTTGGGCCCCTGGAAGCATGAAAATCACTTTAAACATGCTAATTTTAGCTCTAACACTGATGATCCACCTACAAATGTGAACTGACGTTCAAAAATAAAACATTTGAAAACGGACCATTTTCCACATTTCTGAAGCATGACGTAATGGGGGGGTGTTATCTCTTTTGTCGAAAATCAGCCGTTTTTGCTCGAACATTAAATGCCTCCAAATGGTATTTAATTAACTTCCCGGGGTGAAGAAACCCTTTTTGAGAACTCAGAGTGAGTAAATTGGCCATTTTCATGCACTTTTAACCATTCCATAAATCTTGTGTTTTGGGCCCCTGGAAGCATGAAAATCACTTTAAACATGCTAATTTTAGCTCTAACACTGATGATCCACCTACAAATGTGAACTGACGTTCAAAAATAAAACATTTGAAAACGGACCATTTTCCACATTTCTGAAGCATGACGTAATGGGGGGGTGTTATCTCTTTTGTCGAAAATCAGCCGTTTTTGCTCGAACATTAAATGCCTCCAAATGGTATTTAATTAACTTCCCGAGCCCCTGGAAGCATGAAAATCACTTTAAACATGCTAATTTTAGCTCTAACACTGATGATCCACCTACAAATGTGAACTGACGTTCAAAAATAAAACATTTGAAAACGGACCATTTTCCACATTTCTGAAGCATGACGTAATGGGGGGGTGTTATCTCTTTTGTCGAAAATCAGCCGTTTTTGCTCGAACATTAAATGCCTCCAAATGGTATTTAATTAACTTCCCGGGGTGAAGAAACCCTTTTTGAGAACTCAGAGTGAGTAAATTGGCCATTTTCATGCACTTTTAACCATTCCATAAATCTTGTGTTTTGGGCCCCTGGAAGCATGAAAATCACTTTAAACATGCTAATTTTAGCTCTAACACTGATGATCCACCTACAAATGTGAACTGACGTTCAAAAATAAAACATTTGAAAACGGACCATTTTCCACATTTCTGAAGCATGACGTAATGGGGGGGTGTTATCTCTTTTGTCGAAAATCAGCCGTTTTTGCTCGAACATTAAATGCCTCCAAATGGTATTTAATTAACTTCCCGGGGTGAAGAAACCCTTTTTGAGAACTCAGAGTGAGTAAATTGGCCATTTTCATGCACTTTTAACCATTCCATAAATCTTGTGTTTTGGGCCCCTGGAAGCATGAAAATCACTTTAAACATGCTAATTTTAGCTCTAACACTGATGATCCACCTACAAATGTGAACTGACGTTCAAAAATAAAACATTTGAAAACGGACCATTTTCCACATTTCTGAAGCATGACGTAATGGGGGGGTGTTATCTCTTTTGTCGAAAATCAGCCGTTTTTGCTCGAACATTAAATGCCTCCAAATGGTATTTAATTAACTTCCCGGGGTGAAGAAACCCTTTTTGAGAACTCAGAGTGAGTAAATTGGCCATTTTCATGCACTTTTAACCATTCCATAAATCTTGTGTTTTGGGCCCCTGGAAGCATGAAAATCACTTTAAACATGCTAATTTTAGCTCTAACACTGATGATCCACCTACAAATGTGAACTGACGTTCAAAAATAAAACATTTGAAAACGGACCATTTTCCACATTTCTGAAGCATGACGTAATGGGGGGGTGTTATCTCTTTTGTCGAAAATCAGCCGTTTTTGCTCGAACATTAAATGCCTCCAAATGGTATTTAATTAACTTCCCGAGCCCCTGGAAGCATGAAAATCACTTTAAACATGCTAATTTTAGCTCTAACACTGATGATCCACCTACAAATGTGAACTGACGTTCAAAAATAAAACATTTGAAAACGGACCATTTTCCACATTTCTGAAGCATGACGTAATGGGGGGGTGTTATCTCTTTTGTTGAAAATCA
Organism: Lissotriton vulgaris; assembly: GCF_964263255.1. Taxonomy (NCBI): domain Eukaryota; kingdom Metazoa; phylum Chordata; class Amphibia; order Caudata; family Salamandridae; genus Lissotriton; species Lissotriton vulgaris. The sequence goes on from NW_028242597.1 coordinate 12,306, forward strand.
GCCGTTTTTGCTCGAACATTAAATGCCTCCAAATGGTATTTAATTAACTTCCCGGGGTGAAGAAACCCTTTTTGAGAACTCAGAGTGAGTAAATTGGCCATTTTCATGCACTTTTAACCATTCCATAAATCTTGTGTTTTGGGCCCCTGGAAGCATGAAAATCACTTTAAACATGCTAATTTTAGCTCTAACACTGATGATCCACCTACAAATGTGAACTGACGTTCAAAAATAAAACATTTGAAAACGGACCATTTTCCACATTTCTGAAGCATGACGTAATGGGGGGGTGTTATCTCTTTTGTCGAAAATCAGCCGTTTTTGCTCGAACATTAAATGCCTCCAAATGGTATTTAATTAACTTCCCGGGGTGAAGAAACCCTTTTTGAGAACTCAGAGTGAGTAAATTGGCCATTTTCATGCACTTTTAACCATTCCATAAATCTTGTGTTTTGGGCCCCTGGAAGCATGAAAATCACTTTAAACATGCTAATTTTAGCTCTAACACTGATGATCCACCTACAAATGTGAACTGACGTTCAAAAATAAAACATTTGAAAACGGACCATTTTCCACATTTCTGAAGCATGACGTAATGGGGGGGTGTTATCTCTTTTGTCGAAAATCAGCCGTTTTTGCTCGAACATTAAATGCCTCCAAATGGTATTTAATTAACTTCCCGGGGTGAAGAAACCCTTTTTGAGAACTCAGAGTGAGTAAATTGGCCATTTTCATGCACTTTTAACCATTCCATAAATCTTGTGTTTTGGGCCCCTGGAAGCATGAAAATCACTTTAAACATGCTAATTTTAGCTCTAACACTGATGATCCACCTACAAATGTGAACTGACGTTCAAAAATAAAACATTTGAAAACGGACCATTTTCCACATTTCTGAAGCATGACGTAATGGGGGGGTGTTATCTCTTTTGTCGAAAATCAGCCGTTTTTGCTCGAACATTAAATGCCTCCAAATGGTATTTAATTAACTTCCCGGGGTGAAGAAACCCTTTTTGAGAACTCAGAGTGAGTAAATTGGCCATTTTCATGCACTTTTAACCATTCCATAAATCTTGTGTTTTGGGCCCCTGGAAGCATGAAAATCACTTTAAACATGCTAATTTTAGCTCTAACACTGATGATCCACCTACAAATGTGAACTGACGTTCAAAAATAAAACATTTGAAAACGGACCATTTTCCACATTTGTGAAGCATGACGTAATGGGGGGGTGTTATCTCTTTTGTCGAAAATCAGCCGTTTTTGCTCGAACATTAAATGCCTCCAAATGGTATTTAATTAACTTCCCGGGGTGAAGAAACCCTTTTTGAGAACTCAGAGTGAGTAAATTGGCCATTTTCATGCACTTTTAACCATTCCATAAATCTTGTGTTTTGGGCCCCTGGAAGCATGAAAATCACTTTAAACATGCTAATTTTAGCTCTAACACTGATGATCCACCTACAAATGTGAACTGACGTTCAAAAATAAAACATTTGAAAACGGACCATTTTCCACATTTCTGAAGCATGACGTAATGGGGGGGTGTTATCTCTTTTGTCGAAAATCAGCCGTTTTTGCTCGAACATTAAATGCCTCCAAATGGTATTTAATTAACTTCCCGGGGTGAAGAAACCCTTTTTGAGAACTCAGAGTGAGTAAATTGGCCATTTTCATGCACTTTTAACCATTCCATAAATCTTGTGTTTTGGGCCCCTGGAAGCATGAAAATCACTTTAAACATGCTAATTTTAGCTCTAACACTGATGATCCACCTACAAATGTGAACTGACGTTCAAAAATAAAACATTTGAAAACGGACCATTTTCCACATTTCTGAAGCATGACGTAATGGGGGGGTGTTATCTCTTTTGTCGAAAATCAGCCGTTTTTGCTCGAACATTAAATGCCTCCAAATGGTATTTAATTAACTTCCCGGGGTGAAGAAACCCTTTTTGAGAACTCAGAGTGAGTAAATTGGCCATTTTCATGCACTTTTAACCATTCCATAAATCTTGTGTTTTGGGCCCCTGGAAGCATGAAAATCACTTTAAACATGCTAATTTTAGCTCTAACACTGATGATCCACCTACAAATGTGAACTGACGTTCAAAAATAAAACATTTGAAAACGGACCATTTTCCACATTTCTGAAGCATGACGTAATGGGGGGGGTGTTATCTCTTTTGTCGAAAATCAGCCGTTTTTGCTCGAACATTAAATGCCTCCAAATAGTATTTAATTAACTTCCCGGGGTGAAGAAACCCTTTTTGAGAACTCAGAGTGAGTAAATTGGCCATTTTCATGCACTTTTAACCATTCCATAAATCTTGTGTTTTGGGCCCCTGGAAGCATGAAAATCACTTTAAACATGCTAATTTTAGCTCTAACACTGATGATCCACCTACAAATGTGAACTGACGTTCAAAAATAAAACATTTGAAAACGGACCATTTTCCACATTTCTGAAGCATGACGTAATGGGGGGGTGTTATCTCTTTTGTGGAAAATCAGCCGTTTTTGCTCGAACATTAAATGCCTCCAAATGGTATTTAATTAACTTCCCGAGCCCCTGGAAGCATGAAAATCACTTTAAACATGCTAATTTTAGCTCTAACACTGATGATCCACCTACAAATGTGAACTGACGTTCAAAAATAAAACATTTGAAAACGGACCATTTTCCACATTTCTGAAGCATGACGTAATGGGGGGGTGTTATCTCTTTTATCGAAAATCAGCCGTTTTTGCTCGAACATTAAATGCCTCCAAATGGTATTTAATTAACTTCCCGGGGTGAAGAAACCCTTTTTGAGAACTCAGAGTGAGTAAATTGGCCATTTTCATGCACTTTTAACCATTCCATAAATCTTGTGTTTTGGGCCCCTGGAAGCATGAAAATCACTTTAAACATGCTAATTTTAGCTCTAACACTGATGATCCACCTACAAATGTGAACTGACGTTCAAAAATAAAACATTTGAAAACGGACCATTTTCCACATTTCTGAAGCATGACGTAATGGGGGGGTGTTATCTCTTTTGTCGAAAATCAGCCGTTTTTGCTCGAACATTAAATGCCTCCAAATGGTATTTAATTAACTTCCCGGGGTGAAGAAACCCTTTTTGAGAACTCAGAGTGAGTAAATTGGCCATTTTCATGCACTTTTAACCATTCCATAAATCTTGTGTTTTGGGCCCCTGGAAGCATGAAAATCACTTTAAACATGCTAATTTTAGTTCTAACACTGATGATCCACCTACAAATGTGAACTGACGTTCAAAAATAAAACATTTGAAAACGGACCATTTTCCACATTTCTGAAGCATGACGTAATGGGGGGGTGTTATCTCTTTTGTCGAAAATCAGCCGTTTTTGCTCGAACATTAAATGCCTCCAAATGGTATTTAATTAACTTCCCGGGGTGAAGAAACCCTTTTTGAGAACTCAGAGTGAGTAAATTGGCCATTTTCATGCACTTTTAACCATTCCATAAATCTTGTGTTTTGGGCCCCTGGAAGCATGAAAATCACTTTAAACATGCTAATTTTAGCTCTAACACTGATGATCCACCTACAAATGTGAACTGACGTTCAAAAATAAAACATTTGAAAACGGACCATTTTCCACATTTCTGAAGCATGACGTAATGGGGGGGTGTTATCTCTTTTGTCGAAAATCAGCCGTTTTTGCTCGAACATTAAATGCCTCCAAATGGTATTTAATTAACTTCCCGGGGTGAAGAAACCCTTTTTGAGAACTCAGAGTGAGTAAATTGGCCATTTTCATGCACTTTTAACCATTCCATAAATCTTGTGTTTTGGGCCCCTGGAAGCATGAAAATCACTTTAAACATGCTAATTTTAGCTCTAACACTGATGATCCACCTACAAATGTGAACTGACGTTCAAAAATAAAACATTTGAAAACGGACCATTTTCCACATTTCTGAAGCATGACGTAATGGGGGGTGTTATCTCTTTTGTCGAAAATCAGCCGTTTTTGCTCGAACATTAAATGCCTCCAAATGGTATTTAATTAACTTCCCGACCCCCTGGAAGCATGAAAATCACTTTAAACATGCTAATTTTAGCTCTAACACTGATGATCCACCTACAAATGTGAACTGACGTTCAAAAATAAAACATTTGAAAACGGACCATTTTCCACATTTCTGAAGCATGACGTAATGGGGGGGTGTTATCTCTTTTGTCGAAAATCAGCCGTTTTTGCTCGAACATTAAATGCCTCCAAATGGTATTTAATTAACTTCCCGGGGTGAAGAAACCCTTTTTGAGAACTCAGAGTGAGTAAATTGGCCATTTTCATGCACTTTTAACCATTCCATAAATCTTGTGTTTTGGGCCCCTGGAAGCATGAAAATCACTTTAAACATGCTAATTTTAGCTCTAACACTGATGATCCACCTACAAATGTGAACTGAAGTTCAAAAATAAAACATTTGAAAACGGACCATTTTCCACATTTCTGAAGCATGACGTAATGGGGGGGTGTTATCTCTTTTGTCGAAAATCAGCCGTTTTTGCTCGAACATTAAATGCCTCCAAATGGTATTTAATTAACTTCCCGAGCCCCTGGAAGCATGAAAATCACTTTAAACATGCTAATTTTAGCTCTAACACTGATGATCCACCTACAAATGTGAACTGATGTTCAAAAATAAAACATTTGAAAACGGACCATTTTCCACATTTCTGAAGCATGACGTAATGGGGGGTGTTATCTCTTTTGTCGAAAATCAGCCGTTTTTGCTCGAACATTAAATGCCTCAAAATGGTATTTAATTAACTTCCCGAGCCCCTGGAAGCATGAAAATCACTTTAAACATGCTAATTTTAGCTCTAACACTGATGATCCACCTACAAATGTGAACTGACGTTCAAAAATAAAACATTTGAAAACGGACCATTTTCCACATTTCTGAAGCATGACGTAATGGGGGGGTGTTATCTCTTTTGTCGAAAATCAGCCGTTTTTGCTCGAACATTAAATGCCTCCAAATGGTATTTAATTAACTTCCCGAGCCCCTGGAAGCATGAAAATCACTTTAAACATGCTAATTTTAGCTCTAACACTGATGATCCACCTACAAATGTGAACTGACGTTCAAAAATAAAACATTTGAAAACGGACCATTTTCCACATTTCTGAAGCATGACGTAATGGGGGGGTGTTATCTCTTTTGTCGAAAATCAGCCGTTTTTGCTCGAACATTAAATGCCTCCAAATGGTATTTAATTAACTTCCCGAGCCCCTGGAAGCATGAAAATCACTTTAAACATGCTAATTTTAGCTCTAACACTGATGATCCACCTACAAATGTGAACTGACGTTCAAAAATAAAACATTTGAAAACGGACCATTTTCCACATTTCTGAAGCATGACGTAATGGGGGGGTGTTATCTCTTTTGTCGAAAATCAGCCGTTTTTGCTCGAACATTAAATGCCTCCAAATGGTATTTAATTAACTTCCCGGGGTGAAGAAACCCTTTTTGAGAACTCAGAGTGAGTAAATTGGCCATTTTCATGCACTTTTAACCATTCCATAAATCTTGTGTTTTGGGCCCCTGGAAGCATGAAAGTCACTTTAAACATGCTAATTTTAGCTCTAACACTGATGATCCACCTACAAATGTGAACTGACGTTCAAAAATAAAACATTTGAAAACGGACCATTTTCCACATTTCTGAAGCATGACGTAATGGGGGGGTGTTATCTCTTTTGTCGAAAATCAGCCGTTTTTGCTCGAACATTAAATGCCTCCAAATGGTATTTAATTAACTTCCCGGGGTGAAGAAACCCTTTTTGAGAACTCAGAGTGAGTAAATTGGCCATTTTCATGCACTTTTAACCATTCCATAAATCTTGTGTTTTGGGCCCCTGGAAGCATGAAAATCACTTTAAACATGCTAATTTTAGCTCTAACACTTATGATCCACCTACAAATGTGAACTGACGTTCAAAAATAAAACATTTGAAAACGGACCATTTTCCACATTTCTGAAGCATGACGTAATGGGGGGGTGTTATCTCTTTTGTCGAAAATCAGCCGTTTTTGCTCGAACATTAAATGCCTCCAAATGGTATTTAATTAACTTCCCGGGGTGAAGAAACCCTTTTTGAGAACTCAGAGTGAGTAAATTGGCCATTTTCATGCACTTTTAACCATTCCATAAATCTTGTGTTTTGGGCCCCTGGAAGCATGAAAATCACTTTAAACATGCTAATTTTAGCTCTAACACTGATGATCCACCTACAAATGTGAACTGACGTTCAAAAATAAAACATTTGAAAACGGACCATTTTCCACATTTCTGAAGCATGACGTAATGGGGGGGTGTTATCTCTTTTGTCGAAAATCAGCCGTTTTTGCTCGAACATTAAATGCCTCCAAATGGTATTTAATTAACTTCCCGGGGTGAAGAAACCCTTTTTGAGAACTCAGAGTGAGTAAATTGGCCATTTTCATGCACTTTTAACCATTCCATAAATCTTGTGTTTTGGGCCCCTGGAAGCATGAAAATCACTTTAAACATGCTAATTTTAGCTCTAACACTGATGATCCACCTACAAATGTGAACTGACGTTCAAAAATAAAACATTTGAAAACGGACCATTTTCCACATTTCTGAAGCATGACGTAATGGGGGGTGTTATCTCTTTTGTCGAAAATCAGCCGTTTTTGCTCGAACATTAAATGCCTCCAAATGGTATTTAATTAACTTCCCGACCCCCTGGAAGCATGAAAATCACTTTAAACATGCTAATTTTAGCTCTAACACTGATGATCCACCTACAAATGTGAACTGACGTTCAAAAATAAAACATTTGAAAACGGACCATTTTCCACATTTCTGAAGCATGACGTAATGGGGGGGTGTTATCTCTTTTGTCGAAAATCAGCCGTTTTTGCTCGAACATTAAATGCCTCCAAATGGTATTTAATTAACTTCCCGGGGTGAAGAAACCCTTTTTGAGAACTCAGAGTGAGTAAATTGGCCATTTTCATGCACTTTTAACCATTCCATAAATCTTGTGTTTTGGGCCCCTGGAAGCATGAAAATCACTTTAAACATGCTAATTTTAGCTCTAACACTGATGATCCACCTACAAATGTGAACTGACGTTCAAAAATAAAACATTTGAAAACGGACCATTTTCCACATTTCTGAAGCATGACGTAATGGGGGGGTGTTATCTCTTTTGTCGAAAATCAGCCGTTTTTGCTCGAACATTAAATGCCTCCAAATGGTATTTAATTAACTTCCCGAGCCCCTGGAAGCATGAAAATCACTTTAAACATGCTAATTTTAGCTCTAACACTGATGATCCACCTACAAATGTGAACTGACGTTCAAAAATAAAACATTTGAAAACGGACCATTTTCCACATTTCTGAAGCATGACGTAATGGGGGGTGTTATCTCTTTTGTCGAAAATCAGCCGTTTTTGCTCGAACATTAAATGCCTCCAAATGGTATTTAATTAACTTCCCGAGCCCCTGGAAGCATGAAAATCACTTTAAACATGCTAATTTTAGCTCTAACACTGATGATCCACCTACAAATGTGAACTGACGTTCAAAAATAAAACATTTGAAAACGGACCATTTTCCACATTTCTGAAGCATGACGTAATGGGGGGGTGTTATCTCTTTTGTCGAAAATCAGCCGTTTTTGCTCGAACATTAAATGCCTCCAAATGGTATTTAATTAACTTCCCGAGCCCCTGGAAGCATGAAAATCACTTTAAACATGCTAATTTTAGCTCTAACACTGATGATCCACCTACAAATGTGAACTGACGTTCAAAAATAAAACATTTGAAAACGGACCATTTTCCACATTTCTGAAGCATGACGTAATGGGGGGGTGTTATCTCTTTTGTCGAAAATCAGCCGTTTTTGCTCGAACATTAAATGCCTCCAAATGGTATTTAATTAACTTCCCGGGGTGAAGAAACCCTTTTTGAGAACTCAGAGTGAGTAAATTGGCCATTTTCATGCACTTTTAACCATTCCATAAATCTTGTGTTTTGGGCCCCTGGAAGCATGAAAATCACTTTAAACATGCTAATTTTAGCTCTAACACTGATGATCCACCTACAAATGTGAACTGACGTTCAAAAATAAAACATTTGAAAACGGACCATTTTCCACATTTCTGAAGCATGACGTAATGGGGGGGTGTTATCTCTTTTGTCGAAAATCAGCCGTTTTTGCTCGAACATTAAATGCCTCCAAATGGTATTTAATTAACTTCCCGGGGTGAAGAAACCCTTTTTGAGAACTCAGAGTGAGTAAATTGGCCATTTTCATGCACTTTTAACCATTCCATAAATCTTGTGTTTTGGGCCCCTGGAAGCATGAAAATCACTTTAAACATGCTAATTTTAGCTCTAACACTGATGATCCACCTACAAATGTGAACTGACGTTCAAAAATAAAACATTTGAAAACGGACCATTTTCCACATTTCTGAAGCATGACGTAATGGGGGGGTGTTATCTCTTTTGTCGAAAATCAGCCGTTTTTGCTCGAACATTAAATGCCTCCAAATGGTATTTAATTAACTTCCCGGGGTGAAGAAACCCTTTTTGAGAACTCAGAGTGAGTAAATTGGCCATTTTCATGCACTTTTAACCATTCCATAAATCTTGTGTTTTGGGCCCCTGGAAGCATGAAAATCACTTTAAACATGCTAATTTTAGCTCTAACACTGATGATCCACCTACAAATGTGAACTGACGTTCAAAAATAAAACATTTGAAAACGGACCATTTTCCACATTTCTGAAGCATGACGTAATGGGGGGGTGTTATCTCTTTTGTCGAAAATCAGCCGTTTTTGCTCGAACATTAAATGCCTCCAAATGGTATTTAATTAACTTCCCGAGCCCCTGGAAGCATGAAAATCACTTTAAACATGCTAATTTTAGCTCTAACACTGATGATCCACCTACAAATGTGAACTGATGTTCAAAAATAAAACATTTGAAAACAGACCATTTTCCACATTTCTGAAGCATGACGTAATGGGGGGGTGTTATCTCTTTTGTCGAAAATCAGCCGTTTTTGCTCGAACATTAAATGCCTCCAAATGGTATTTAATTAACTTCCCGGGGTGAAGAAACCCTTTTTGAGAACTCAGAGTGAGTAAATTGGCCATTTTCATGCACTTTTAACCATTCCATAAATCTTGTGTTTTGGGCCCCTGGAAGCATAAAAATCACTTTAAACCTGCTAATTTTAGCTCTAACACTGATGATCCACCTACAAATGTGAACTGACGTTCAAAAATAAAACATTTGAAAACGGACCATTTTCCACATTTCTGAAGCATGACGTAATGGGGGGGTGTTATCTCTTTTGTCGAAAATCAGCCGTTTTTGCTCGAACATTAAATGCCTCCAAATGGTATTTAATTAACTTCCCGAGCCCCTGGAAGCATGAAAATCACTTTAAACATGCTAATTTTAGCTCTAACACTGATGATCCACCTACAAATGTGAACTGACGTTCAAAAATAAAACATTTGAAAACGGACCATTTTCCACATTTCTGAAGCATGACGTAATGGGGGGGTGTTATCTCTTTTGTCGAAAATCAGCCGTTTTTGCTCGAACATTAAATGCCTCCAAATGGTATTTAATTAACTTCCCGGGGTGAAGAAACCCTTTTTGAGAACTCAGAGTGAGTAAATTGGCCATTTTCATGCACTTTTAACCATTCCATAAATCTTGTGTTTTGGGCCCCTGGAAGCATGAAAATCACTTTAAACATGCTAATTTTAGCTCTAACACTGATGATCCACCTACAAATGTGAACTGACGTTCAAAAATAAAACATTTGAAAACGGACCATTTTCCACATTTCTGAAGCATGACGTAATGGGGGGTGTTATCTCTTTTGTCGAAAATCAGCCGTTTTTGCTCGAACATTAAATGCCTCCAAATGGTATTTAATTAACTTCCCGACCCCCTGGAAGCATGAAAATCACTTTAAACATGCTAATTTTAGCTCTAACACTGATGATCCACCTACAAATGTGAACTGACGTTCAAAAATAAAACATTTGAAAACGGACCATTTTCCACATTTCTGAAGCATGACGTAATGGGGGGGTGTTATCTCTTTTGTCGAAAATCAGCCGTTTTTGCTCGAACATTAAATGCCTCCAAATGGTATTTAATTAACTTCCCGGGGTGAAGAAACCCTTTTTGAGAACTCAGAGTGAGTAAATTGGCCATTTTCATGCACTTTTAACCATTCCATAAATCTTGTGTTTTGGGCCCCTGGAAGCATGAAAATCACTTTAAACATGCTAATTTTAGCTCTAACACTGATGATCCACCTACAAATGTGAACTGACGTTCAAAAATAAAACATTTGAAAACGGACCATTTTCCACATTTCTGAAGCATGACGTAATGGGGGGGTGTTATCTCTTTTGTCGAAAATCAGCCGTTTTTGCTCGAACATTAAATGCCTCCAAATGGTATTTAATTAACTTCCCGAGCCCCTGGAAGCATGAAAATCACTTTAAACATGCTAATTTTAGCTCTAACACTGATGATCCACCTACAAATGTGAACTGACGTTCAAAAATAAAACATTTGAAAACGGACCATTTTCCACATTTCTGAAGCATGACGTAATGGGGGGTGTTATCTCTTTTGTCGAAAATCAGCCGTTTTTGCTCGAACATTAAATGCCTCCAAATGGTATTTAATTAACTTCCCGAGCCCCTGGAAGCATGAAAATCACTTTAAACATGCTAATTTTAGCTCTAACACTGATGATCCACCTACAAATGTGAACTGACGTTCAAAAATAAAACATTTGAAAACGGACCATTTTCCACATTTCTGAAGCATGACGTAATGGGGGGGTGTTATCTCTTTTGTCGAAAATCAGCCGTTTTTGCTCGAACATTAAATGCCTCCAAATGGTATTTAATTAACTTCCCGAGCCCCTGGAAGCATGAAAATCACTTTAAACATGCTAATTTTAGCTCTAACACTGATGATCCACCTACAAATGTGAACTGACGTTCAAAAATAAAACATTTGAAAACGGACCATTTTCCACATTTCTGAAGCATGACGTAATGGGGGGGTGTTATCTCTTTTGTCGAAAATCAGCCGTTTTTGCTCGAACATTAAATGCCTCCAAATGGTATTTAATTAACTTCCCGGGGTGAAGAAACCCTTTTTGAGAACTCAGAGTGAGTAAATTGGCCATTTTCATGCACTTTTAACCATTCCATAAATCTTGTGTTTTGGGCCCCTGGAAGCATGAAAATCACTTTAAACATGCTAATTTTAGCTCTAACACTGATGATCCACCTACAAATGTGAACTGACGTTCAAAAATAAAACATTTGAAAACGGACCATTTTCCACATTTCTGAAGCATGACGTAATGGGGGGGTGTTATCTCTTTTGTCGAAAATCAGCCGTTTTTGCTCGAACATTAAATGCCTCCAAATGGTATTTAATTAACTTCCCGGGGTGAAGAAACCCTTTTTGAGAACTCAGAGTGAGTAAATTGGCCATTTTCATGCACTTTTAACCATTCCATAAATCTTGTGTTTTGGGCCCCTGGAAGCATGAAAATCACTTTAAACATGCTAATTTTAGCTCTAACACTGATGATCCACCTACAAATGTGAACTGACGTTCAAAAATAAAACATTTGAAAACGGACCATTTTCCACATTTCTGAAGCATGACGTAATGGGGGGGTGTTATCTCTTTTGTCGAAAATCAGCCGTATTTGCTCGAACATTAAATGCCTCCAAATGGTATTTAATTAACTTCCCGAGCCCCTGGAAGCATGAAAATCACTTTAAACATGCTAATTTTAGCTCTAACACTGATGATCCACCTACAAATGTGAACTGATGTTCAAAAATAAAACATTTGAAAACAGACCATTTTCCACATTTCTGAAGCATGACGTAATGGGGGGGTGTTATCTCTTTTGTCGAAAATCAGCCGTTTTTGCTCGAACATTAAATGCCTCCAAATGGTATTTAATTAACTTCCCGGGGTGAAGAAACCCTTTTTGAGAACTCAGAGTGAGTAAATTGGCCATTTTCATGAACTTTTAACCATTCCATAAATCTTGTGTTTTGGGCCCCTGGAAGCATAAAAATCACTTTAAACCTGCTAATTTTAGCTCTAACACTGATGATCCACCTACAAATGTGAACTGACGTTCAAAAATAAAACATTTGAAAACGGACCATTTTCCACATTTCTGAAGCATGACGTAATGGGGGGGTGTTATCTCTTTTGTCGAAAATCAGCCGTTTTTGCTCGAACATTAAATGCCTCCAAATGGTATTTAATTAACTTCCCGAGCCCCTGGAAGCATGAAAATCACTTTAAACATGCTAATTTTAGCTCTAACACTGATGATCCACCTACAAATGTGAACTGACGTTCAAAAATAAAACATTTGAAAACGGACCATTTTCCACATTTCTGAAGCATGACGTAATGGGGGGGTGTTATCTCTTTTGTCGAAAATCAGCCGTTTTTGCTCGAACATTAAATGCCTCCAAATGGTATTTAATTAACTTCCCGGGGTGAAGAAACCCTTTTTGAGAACTCAGACTGAGTAAATTGGCCATTTTCATGCACTTTTAACCATTCCATAAATCTTGTGTTTTGGGCCCCTGGAAGCATGAAAATCACTTTAAACATGCTAATTTTAGCTCTAACACTGATGATCCACCTACAAATGTGAACTGACGTTCAAAAATAAAACATTTGAAAACGGACCATTTTCCACATTTCTGAAGCATGACGTAATGGGGGGGTGTTATCTCTTTTGTCGAAAATCAGCCGTTTTTGCTCGAACATTAAATGCCTCCAAATGGTATTTAATTAACTTCCCGGGGTGAAGAAACCCTTTTTGAGAACTCAGAGTGAGTAAATTGGCCATTTTCATGCACTTTTAACCATTCCATAAATCTTGTGTTTTGGGCCCCTGGAAGCATGAAAATCACTTTAAACATGCTAATTTTAGCTCTAACACTGATGATCCACCTACAAATGTGAACTGACGTTCAAAAATAAAACATTTGAAAACGGACCATTTTCCACATTTCTGAAGCATGACGTAATGGGGGGGTGTTATCTCTTTTGTCGAAAATCAGCCGTTTTTGCTCGAACATTAAATGCCTCCAAATGGTATTTAATTAACTTCCCGAGCCCCTGGAAGCATGAAAATCACTTTAAACATGCTAATTTTAGCTCTAACACTGATGATCCACCTACAAATGTGAACTGACGTTCAAAAATAAAACATTTGAAAACGGACCATTTTCCACATTTCTGAAGCATGACGTAATGGGGGGGTGTTATCTCTTTTGTCGAAAATCAGCCGTTTTTGCTCGAACATTAAATGCCTCCAAATGGTATTTAATTAACTTCCCGAGCCCCTGGAAGCATGAAAATCACTTTAAACATGCTAATTTTAGCTCTAACACTGATGATCCACCTACAAATGTGAACTGATGTTCAAAAATAAAACATTTGAAAACGGACCATTTTCCACATTTCTGAAGCATGACGTAATGGGGGGGTGTTATCTCTTTTGTCGAAAATCAGCCGTTTTTGCTCGAACATTAAATGCCTCCAAATGGTATTTAATTAACTTCCCGGGGTGAAGAAACCCTTTTTGAGAACTCAGAGTGAGTAAATTGGCCATTTTCATGCACTTTTAACCATTCCATAAATCTTGTGTTTTGGGCCCCTGGAAGCATGAAAATCACTTTAAACATGCTAATTTTAGCTCTAACACTGATGATCCACCTACAAATGTGAACTGACGTTCAAAAATAAAACATTTGAAAACGGACCATTTTCCACATTTCTGAAGCATGACGTAACGGGGGGGTGTTATCTCTTTTGTCGAAAATCAGCCGTTTTTGCTCGAACATTAAATGCCTCCAAATGGTATTTAATTAACTTCCCGAGCCCCTGGAAGCATGAAAATCACTTTAAACATGCTAATTTTAGCTCTAACACTGATGATCCACCTACAAATGTGAACTGACGTTCAAAAATAAAACATTTGAAAACGGACCATTTTCCACATTTCTGAAGCATGACGTAATGGGGGGGTGTTATCTCTTTTGTCGAAAATCAGCCGTTTTTGCTCGAACATTAAATGCCTCCAAATGGTATTTAATTAACTTCCCGGGGTGAAGAAACCCTTTTTGAGAACTCAGAGTGAGTAAATTGGCCATTTTCATGCACTTTTAACCATTCCATAAATCTTGTGTTTTGGGCCCCTGGAAGCATGAAAATCACTTTAAACATGCTAATTTTAGCTCTAACACTGATGATCCACCTACAAATGTGAACTGACGTTCAAAAATAAAACATTTGAAAACGGACCATTTTCCACATTTCTGAAGCATGACGTAATGGGGGGGTGTTATCTCTTTTGTCGAAAATCAGCCGTTTTTGCTCGAACATTAAATGCCTCCAAATGGTATTTAATTAACTTCCCGGGGTGAAGAAACCCTTTTTGAGAACTCAGAGTGAGTAAATTGGCCATTTTCATGCACTTTTAACCATTCCATAAATCTTGTGTTTTGGGCCCCTGGAAGCATGAAAATCACTTTAAACATGCTAATTTTAGCTCTAACACTGATGATCCACCTACAAATGTGAACTGACGTTCAAAAATAAAACATTTGAAAACGGACCATTTTCCACATTTCTGAAGCATGACGTAATGGGGGGGTGTTATCTCTTTTGTCGAAAATCAGCCGTTTTTGCTCGAACATTAAATGCCTCCAAATGGTATTTAATTAACTTCCCGGGGTGAAGAAACCCTTTTTGAGAACTCAGAGTGAGTAAATTGGCCATTTTCATGCACTTTTAACCATTCCATAAATCTTGTGTTTTGGGCCCCTGGAAGCATGAAAATCACTTTAAACATGCTAATTTTAGCTCTAACACTGATGATCCATCTACAAATGTGAACTGACGTTCAAAAATAAAACATTTGAAAACGGACCATTTTCCACATTTCTGAAGCATGACGAAATGGGGGGGTGTTATCTCTTTTGTCGAAAATCAGCCGTTTTTGCTCGAACATTAAATGCCTCCAAATGGTATTTAATTAACTTCCCGAGCCCCTGGAAGCATGAAAATCACTTTAAACATGCTAATTTTAGCTCTAACACTGATGATCCACCTACAAATGTGAACTGACGTTCAAAAATAAAACATTTGAAAAAGGACCATTTTCCACATTTCTGAAGCATGACGTAATGGGGGGGTGTTATCTCTTTTGTCGAAAATCAGCCGTTTTTGCTCGAACATTAAATGCCTCCAAATGGTATTTAATTAACTTCCCGAGCCCCTGGAAGCATGAAAATCACTTTAAACATGCTAATTTTAGCTCTAACACTGATGATCCACCTACAAATGTGAACTGACGTTCAAAAATAAAACATTTGAAAACGGACCATTTTCCACATTTCTGAAGCATGACGTAATGGGGGGGTGTTATCTCTTTTGTCGAAAATCAGCCGTTTTTGCTCGAACATTAAATGCCTCCAAATGGTATTTAATTAACTTCCCGAGCCCCTGGAAGCATGAAAATCACTTTAAACATGCTAATTTTAGCTCTAACACTGATGATCCACCTACAAATGTGAACTGACGTTCAAAAAAAAAACATTTGAAAACGGACCATTTTCCACATTTCTGAAGCATGACGTAATGGGGGGGTGTTATCTCTTTTGTCGAAAATCAGCCGTTTTTGCTCGAACATTAAATGCCTCCAAATGGTATTTAATTAACTTCCCGGGGTGAAGAAACCCTTTTTGAGAACTCAGAGTGAGTAAATTGGCCATTTTCATGCACTTTAAACCATTCCATAAATCTTGTGTTTTGGGCCCCTGGAAGCATGAAAATCACTTTAAACATGCTAATTTTAGCTCTAACACTGATGATCCACCTACAAATGTGAACTGACGTTCAAAAATAAAACATTTGAAAACGGACCATTTTCCACATTTCTGAAGCATGACGTAATGGGGGGGTGTTATCTCTTTTGTCGAAAATCAGCCGTTTTTGCTCGAACATTAAATGCCTCCAAATGGTATTTAATTAACTTCCCGAGCCCCTGGAAGCATGAAAATCACTTTAAACATGCTAATTTTAGCTCTAACACTGATGATCCACCTACAAATGTGAACTGACGTTCAAAAATAAAACATTTGAAAACGGACCATTTTCCACATTTCTGAAGCATGACGTAATGGGGGGGTGTTATCTCTTTTGTCGAAAATCAGCCGTTTTTGCTCGAACATTAAATGCCTCCAAATGGTATTTAATTAACTTCCCGGGGTGAAGAAACCCTTTTTGAGAACTCAGAGTGAGTAAATTGGCCATTTTCATGCACTTTTAACCATTCCATAAATCTTGTGTTTTGGGCCCCTGGAAGCATGAAAATCACTTTAAACATGCTAATTTTAGCTCTAACACTGATGATCCACCTACAAATGTGAACTGACGTTCAAAAATAAAACATTTGAAAACGGACCATTTTCCACATTTCTGAAGCATGACGTAATGGGGGGGTGTTATCTCTTTTGTCGAAAATCAGCCGTTTTTGCTCGAACATTAAATGCCTCCAAATGGTATTTAATTAACTTCCCGGGGTGAAGAAACCCTTTTTGAGAACTCAGAGTGAGTAAATTGGCCATTTTCATGCACTTTTAACCATTCCATAAATCTTGTGTTTTGGGCCCCTGGAAGCATGAAAATCACTTTAAACATGCTAATTTTAGCTCTAACACTGATGATCCACCTACAAATGTGAACTGACGTTCAAAAATAAAACATTTGAAAACGGACCATTTTCCACATTTCTGAAGCATGACGTAATGGGGGGGTGTTATCTCTTTTGTCGAAAATCAGCCGTTTTTGCTCGAACATTAAATGCCTCCAAATGGTATTTAATTAACTTCCCGGGGTGAAGAAACCCTTTTTGAGAACTCAGAGTGAGTAAATTGGCCATTTTCATGCACTTTTAACCATTCCATAAATCTTGTGTTTTGGGCCCCTGGAAGCATGAAAATCACTTT
Source organism: Lissotriton vulgaris (assembly GCF_964263255.1). NCBI lineage: Eukaryota > Metazoa > Chordata > Amphibia > Caudata > Salamandridae > Lissotriton > Lissotriton vulgaris. The sequence continues at coordinate 29,448 of NW_028242597.1, forward strand.
AAACATGCTAATTTTAGCTCTAACACTGATGATCCACCTACAAATGTGAACTGACGTTCAAAAATAAAACATTTGAAAACGGACCATTTTCCACATTTCTGAAGCATGACGTAATGGGGGGGTGTTATCTCTTTTGTCGAAAATCAGCCGTTTTTGCTCGAACATTAAATGCCTCCAAATGGTATTTAATTAACTTCCCGAGCCCCTGGAAGCATGAAAATCACTTTAAACATGCTAATTTTAGCTCTAACACTGATGATCCACCTACAAATGTGAACTGATGTTCAAAAATAAAACATTTGAAAACAGACCATTTTCCACATTTCTGAAGCATGACGTAATGGGGGGGTGTTATCTCTTTTGTCGAAAATCAGCCGTTTTTGCTCGAACATTAAATGCCTCCAAATGGTATTTAATTAACTTCCCGGGGTGAAGAAACCCTTTTTGAGAACTCAGAGTGAGTAAATTGGCCATTTTCATGCACTTTTAACCATTCCATAAATCTTGTGTTTTGGGCCCCTGGAAGCATAAAAATCACTTTAAACCTGCTAATTTTAGCTCTAACACTGATGATCCACCTACAAATGTGAACTGACGTTCAAAAATAAAACATTTGAAAACGGACCATTTTCCACATTTCTGAAGCATGACGTAATGGGGGGGTGTTATCTCTTTTGTCGAAAATCAGCCGTTTTTGCTCGAACATTAAATGCCTCCAAATGGTATTTAATTAACTTCCCGAGCCCCTGGAAGCATGAAAATCACTTTAAACATGCTAATTTTAGCTCTAACACTGATGATCCACCTACAAATGTGAACTGACGTTCAAAAATAAAACATTTGAAAACGGACCATTTTCCACATTTCTGAAGCATGACGTAATGGGGGGGTGTTATCTCTTTTGTCGAAAATCAGCCGTTTTTGCTCGAACATTAAATGCCTCCAAATGGTATTTAATTAACTTCCCGGGGTGAAGAAACCCTTTTTGAGAACTCAGAGTGAGTAAATTGGCCATTTTCATGCACTTTTAACCATTCCATAAATCTTGTGTTTTGGGCCCCTGGAAGCATGAAAATCACTTTAAACATGCTAATTTTAGCTCTAACACTGATGATCCACCTACAAATGTGAACTGACGTTCAAAAATAAAACATTTGAAAACGGACCATTTTCCACATTTCTGAAGCATGACGTAATGGGGGGTGTTATCTCTTTTGTCGAAAATCAGCCGTTTTTGCTCGAACATTAAATGCCTCCAAATGGTATTTAATTAACTTCCCGACCCCCTGGAAGCATGAAAATCACTTTAAACATGCTAATTTTAGCTCTAACACTGATGATCCACCTACAAATGTGAACTGACGTTCAAAAATAAAACATTTGAAAACGGACCATTTTCCACATTTCTGAAGCATGACGTAATGGGGGGGTGTTATCTCTTTTGTCGAAAATCAGCCGTTTTTGCTCGAACATTAAATGCCTCCAAATGGTATTTAATTAACTTCCCGGGGTGAAGAAACCCTTTTTGAGAACTCAGAGTGAGTAAATTGGCCATTTTCATGCACTTTTAACCATTCCATAAATCTTGTGTTTTGGGCCCCTGGAAGCATGAAAATCACTTTAAACATGCTAATTTTAGCTCTAACACTGATGATCCACCTACAAATGTGAACTGACGTTCAAAAATAAAACATTTGAAAACGGACCATTTTCCACATTTCTGAAGCATGACGTAATGGGGGGGTGTTATCTCTTTTGTCGAAAATCAGCCGTTTTTGCTCGAACATTAAATGCCTCCAAATGGTATTTAATTAACTTCCCGAGCCCCTGGAAGCATGAAAATCACTTTAAACATGCTAATTTTAGCTCTAACACTGATGATCCACCTACAAATGTGAACTGACGTTCAAAAATAAAACATTTGAAAACGGACCATTTTCCACATTTCTGAAGCATGACGTAATGGGGGGTGTTATCTCTTTTGTCGAAAATCAGCCGTTTTTGCTCGAACATTAAATGCCTCCAAATGGTATTTAATTAACTTCCCGAGCCCCTGGAAGCATGAAAATCACTTTAAACATGCTAATTTTAGCTCTAACACTGATGATCCACCTACAAATGTGAACTGACGTTCAAAAATAAAACATTTGAAAACGGACCATTTTCCACATTTCTGAAGCATGACGTAATGGGGGGGTGTTATCTCTTTTGTCGAAAATCAGCCGTTTTTGCTCGAACATTAAATGCCTCCAAATGGTATTTAATTAACTTCCCGAGCCCCTGGAAGCATGAAAATCACTTTAAACATGCTAATTTTAGCTCTAACACTGATGATCCACCTACAAATGTGAACTGACGTTCAAAAATAAAACATTTGAAAACGGACCATTTTCCACATTTCTGAAGCATGACGTAATGGGGGGGTGTTATCTCTTTTGTCGAAAATCAGCCGTTTTTGCTCGAACATTAAATGCCTCCAAATGGTATTTAATTAACTTCCCGGGGTGAAGAAACCCTTTTTGAGAACTCAGAGTGAGTAAATTGGCCATTTTCATGCACTTTTAACCATTCCATAAATCTTGTGTTTTGGGCCCCTGGAAGCATGAAAATCACTTTAAACATGCTAATTTTAGCTCTAACACTGATGATCCACCTACAAATGTGAACTGACGTTCAAAAATAAAACATTTGAAAACGGACCATTTTCCACATTTCTGAAGCATGACGTAATGGGGGGGTGTTATCTCTTTTGTCGAAAATCAGCCGTTTTTGCTCGAACATTAAATGCCTCCAAATGGTATTTAATTAACTTCCCGGGGTGAAGAAACCCTTTTTGAGAACTCAGAGTGAGTAAATTGGCCATTTTCATGCACTTTTAACCATTCCATAAATCTTGTGTTTTGGGCCCCTGGAAGCATGAAAATCACTTTAAACATGCTAATTTTAGCTCTAACACTGATGATCCACCTACAAATGTGAACTGACGTTCAAAAATAAAACATTTGAAAACGGACCATTTTCCACATTTCTGAAGCATGACGTAATGGGGGGGTGTTATCTCTTTTGTCGAAAATCAGCCGTTTTTGCTCGAACATTAAATGCCTCCAAATGGTATTTAATTAACTTCCCGAGCCCCTGGAAGCATGAAAATCACTTTAAACATGCTAATTTTAGCTCTAACACTGATGATCCACCTACAAATGTGAACTGATGTTCAAAAATAAAACATTTGAAAACAGACCATTTTCCACATTTCTGAAGCATGACGTAATGGGGGGGTGTTATCTCTTTTGTCGAAAATCAGCCGTTTTTGCTCGAACATTAAATGCCTCCAAATGGTATTTAATTAACTTCCCGGGGTGAAGAAACCCTTTTTGAGAACTCAGAGTGAGTAAATTGGCCATTTTCATGAACTTTTAACCATTCCATAAATCTTGTGTTTTGGGCCCCTGGAAGCATAAAAATCACTTTAAACCTGCTAATTTTAGCTCTAACACTGATGATCCACCTACAAATGTGAACTGACGTTCAAAAATAAAACATTTGAAAACGGACCATTTTCCACATTTCTGAAGCATGACGTAATGGGGGGGTGTTATCTCTTTTGTCGAAAATCAGCCGTTTTTGCTCGAACATTAAATGCCTCCAAATGGTATTTAATTAACTTCCCGAGCCCCTGGAAGCATGAAAATCACTTTAAACATGCTAATTTTAGCTCTAACACTGATGATCCACCTACAAATGTGAACTGACGTTCAAAAATAAAACATTTGAAAACGGACCATTTTCCACATTTCTGAAGCATGACGTAATGGGGGGGTGTTATCTCTTTTGTCGAAAATCAGCCGTTTTTGCTCGAACATTAAATGCCTCCAAATGGTATTTAATTAACTTCCCGGGGTGAAGAAACCCTTTTTGAGAACTCAGAGTGAGTAAATTGGCCATTTTCATGCACTTTTAACCATTCCATAAATCTTGTGTTTTGGGCCCCTGGAAGCATGAAAATCACTTTAAACATGCTAATTTTAGCTCTAACACTGATGATCCACCTACAAATGTGAACTGACGTTCAAAAATAAAACATTTGAAAACGGACCATTTTCCACATTTCTGAAGCATGACGTAATGGGGGGGTGTTATCTCTTTTGTCGAAAATCAGCCGTTTTTGCTCGAACATTAAATGCCTCCAAATGGTATTTAATTAACTTCCCGGGGTGAAGAAACCCTTTTTGAGAACTCAGAGTGAGTAAATTGGCCATTTTCATGCACTTTTAACCATTCCATAAATCTTGTGTTTTGGGCCCCTGGAAGCATGAAAATCACTTTAAACATGCTAATTTTAGCTCTAACACTGATGATCCACCTACAAATGTGAACTGACGTTCAAAAATAAAACATTTGAAAACGGACCATTTTCCACATTTCTGAAGCATGACGTAATGGGGGGGTGTTATCTCTTTTGTCGAAAATCAGCCGTTTTTGCTCGAACATTAAATGCCTCCAAATGGTATTTAATTAACTTCCCGAGCCCCTGGAAGCATGAAAATCACTTTAAACATGCTAATTTTAGCTCTAACACTGATGATCCACCTACAAATGTGAACTGACGTTCAAAAATAAAACATTTGAAAACGGACCATTTTCCACATTTCTGAAGCATGACGTAATGGGGGGGTGTTATCTCTTTTGTCGAAAATCAGCCGTTTTTGCTCGAACATTAAATGCCTCCAAATGGTATTTAATTAACTTCCCGAGCCCCTGGAAGCATGAAAATCACTTTAAACATGCTAATTTTAGCTCTAACACTGATGATCCACCTACAAATGTGAACTGATGTTCAAAAATAAAACATTTGAAAACGGACCATTTTCCACATTTCTGAAGCATGACGTAATGGGGGGGTGTTATCTCTTTTGTCGAAAATCAGCCGTTTTTGCTCGAACATTAAATGCCTCCAAATGGTATTTAATTAACTTCCCGGGGTGAAGAAACCCTTTTTGAGAACTCAGAGTGAGTAAATTGGCCATTTTCATGCACTTTTAACCATTCCATAAATCTTGTGTTTTGGGCCCCTGGAAGCATGAAAATCACTTTAAACATGCTAATTTTAGCTCTAACACTGATGATCCACCTACAAATGTGAACTGAGGTTCAAAAATAAAACATTTGAAAACGGACCATTTTCCACATTTCTGAAGCATGACGTAATGGGGGGGTGTTATCTCTTTTGTCGAAAATCAGCCGTTTTTGCTCGAACATTAAATGCCTCCAAATGGTATTTAATTAACTTCCCGAGCCCCTGGAAGCATGAAAATCACTTTAAACATGCTAATTTTAGCTCTAACACTGATGATCCACCTACAAATGTGAACTGACGTTCAAAAATAAAACATTTGAAAACGGACCATTTTCCACATTTCTGAAGCATGACGTAATGGGGGGGTGTTATCTCTTTTGTCGAAAATCAGCCGTTTTTGCTCGAACATTAAATGCCTCCAAATGGTATTTAATTAACTTCCCGGGGTGAAGAAACCCTTTTTGAGAACTCAGAGTGAGTAAATTGGCCATTTTCATGCACTTTTAACCATTCCATAAATCTTGTGTTTTGGGCCCCTGGAAGCATGAAAATCACTTTAAACATGCTAATTTTAGCTCTAACACTGATGATCCACCTACAAATGTGAACTGACGTTCAAAAATAAAACATTTGAAAACGGACCATTTTCCACATTTCTGAAGCATGACGTAATGGGGGGGTGTTATCTCTTTTGTCGAAAATCAGCCGTTTTTGCTCGAACATTAAATGCCTCCAAATGGTATTTAATTAACTTCCCGGGGTGAAGAAACCCTTTTTGAGAACTCAGAGTGAGTAAATTGGCCATTTTCATGCACTTTTAACCATTCCATAAATCTTGTGTTTTGGGCCCCTGGAAGCATGAAAATCACTTTAAACATGCTAATTTTAGCTCTAACACTGATGATCCACCTACAAATGTGAACTGACGTTCAAAAATAAAACATTTGAAAACGGACCATTTTCCACATTTCTGAAGCATGACGTAATGGGGGGGTGTTATCTCTTTTGTCGAAAATCAGCCGTTTTTGCTCGAACATTAAATGCCTCCAAATGGTATTTAATTAACTTCCCGGGGTGAAGAAACCCTTTTTGAGAACTCAGAGTGAGTAAATTGGCCATTTTCATGCACTTTTAACCATTCCATAAATCTTGTGTTTTGGGCCCCTGGAAGCATGAAAATCACTTTAAACATGCTAATTTTAGCTCTAACACTGATGATCCATCTACAAATGTGAACTGACGTTCAAAAATAAAACATTTGAAAACGGACCATTTTCCACATTTCTGAAGCATGACGTAATGGGGGGGTGTTATCTCTTTTGTCGAAAATCAGCCGTTTTTGCTCGAACATTAAATGCCTCCAAATGGTATTTAATTAACTTCCCGAGCCCCTGGAAGCATGAAAATCACTTTAAACATGCTAATTTTAGCTCTAACACTGATGATCCACCTACAAATGTGAACTGACGTTCAAAAATAAAACATTTGAAAACGGACCATTTTCCACATTTCTGAAGCATGACGTAATGGGGGGGTGTTATCTCTTTTGTCGAAAATCAGCCGTTTTTGCTCGAACATTAAATGCCTCCAAATGGTATTTAATTAACTTCCCGAGCCCCTGGAAGCATGAAAATCACTTTAAACATGCTAATTTTAGCTCTAACACTGATGATCCACCTACAAATGTGAACTGACGTTCAAAAATAAAACATTTGAAAACGGACCATTTTCCACATTTCTGAAGCATGACGTAATGGGGGGGTGTTATCTCTTTTGTCGAAAATCAGCCGTTTTTGCTCGAACATTAAATGCCTCCAAATGGTATTTAATTAACTTCCCGAGCCCCTGGAAGCATGAAAATCACTTTAAACATGCTAATTTTAGCTCTAACACTGATGATCCACCTACAAATGTGAACTGACGTTCAAAAAAAAAACATTTGAAAACGGACCATTTTCCACATTTCTGAAGCATGACGTAATGGGGGGGTGTTATCTCTTTTGTCGAAAATCAGCCGTTTTTGCTCGAACATTAAATGCCTCCAAATGGTATTTAATTAACTTCCCGGGGTGAAGAAACCCTTTTTGAGAACTCAGAGTGAGTAAATTGGCCATTTTCATGCACTTTAAACCATTCCATAAATCTTGTGTTTTGGGCCCCTGGAAGCATGAAAATCACTTTAAACATGCTAATTTTAGCTCTAACACTGATGATCCACCTACAAATGTGAACTGACGTTCAAAAATAAAACATTTGAAAACGGACCATTTTCCACATTTCTGAAGCATGACGTAATGGGGGGGTGTTATCTCTTTTGTCGAAAATCAGCCGTTTTTGCTCGAACATTAAATGCCTCCAAATGGTATTTAATTAACTTCCCGAGCCCCTGGAAGCATGAAAATCACTTTAAACATGCTAATTTTAGCTCTAACACTGATGATCCACCTACAAATGTGAACTGACGTTCAAAAATAAAACATTTGAAAACGGACCATTTTCCACATTTCTGAAGCATGACGTAATGGGGGGGTGTTATCTCTTTTGTCGAAAATCAGCCGTTTTTGCTCGAACATTAAATGCCTCCAAATGGTATTTAATTAACTTCCCGAGCCCCTGGAAGCATGAAAATCACTTTAAACATGCTAATTTTAGCTCTAACACTGATGATCCACCTACAAATGTGAACTGACGTTCAAAAATAAAACATTTGAAAACGGACCATTTTCCACATTTCTGAAGCATGACGTAATGGGGGGGTGTTATCTCTTTTGTCGAAAATCAGCCGTTTTTGCTCGAACATTAAATGCCTCCAAATGGTATTTAATTAACTTCCCGAGCCCCTGGAAGCATGAAAATCACTTTAAACATGCTAATTTTAGCTCTAACACTGATGATCCACCTACAAATGTGAACTGACGTTCAAAAATAAAACATTTGAAAACGGACCATTTTCCACATTTCTGAAGCATGACGTAATGGGGGGGTGTTATCTCTTTTGTCGAAAATCAGCCGTTTTTGCTCGAACATTAAATGCCTCCAAATGGTATTTAATTAACTTCCCGAGCCCCTGGAAGCATGAAAATCACTTTAAACATGCTAATTTTAGCTCTAACACTGATGATCCACCTACAAATGTGAACTGACGTTCAAAAATAAAACATTTGAAAACGGACCATTTTCCACATTTCTGAAGCATGACGTAATGGGGGGGTGTTATCTCTTTTGTCGAAAATCAGCCGTTATTGCTCGAACATTAAATGCCTCCAAATGGTATTTAATTAACTTCCCGAGCCCCTGGAAGCATGAAAATCACTTTAAACATGCTAATTTTAGCTCTAACACTGATGATCCACCTACAAATGTGAACTGACGTTCAAAAATAAAACATTTGAAAACGGACCATTTTCCACATTTCTGAAGCATGACGTAATGGGGGGGTGTTATCTCTTTTGTCGAAAATCAGCCGTTTTTGCTCGAACATTAAATGCCTCCAAATGGTATTTAATTAACTTCCCGAGCCCCTGGAAGCATGAAAATCACTTTAAACATGCTAATTTTAGCTCTAACACTGATGATCCACCTACAAATGTGAACTGACGTTCAAAAATAAAACATTTGAAAACGGACCATTTTCCACATTTCTGAAGCATGACGTAATGGGGGGGTGTTATCTCTTTTGTCGAAAATCAGCCGTTTTTGCTCGAACATTAAATGCCTCCAAATGGTATTTAATTAACTTCCCGAGCCCCTGGAAGCATGAAAATCACTTTAAACATGCTAATTTTAGCTCTAACACTGATGATCCACCTACAAATGTGAACTGACGTTCAAAAATAAAACATTTGAAAACTGACCATTTTCCACATTTCTGAAGCATGACGTAATGGGGGGGTGTTATCTCTTTTGTCGAAAATCAGCCGTTTTTGCTCGAACATTAAATGCCTCCAAATGGTATTTAATTAACTTCCCGGGGTGAAGAAACCCTTTTTGAGAACTCAGAGTGAGTAAATTGGCCATTTTCATGCACTTTTAACCATTCCATAAATCTTGTGTTTTGGGCCCCTGGAAGCATGAAAATCACTTTAAACATGCTAATTTTAGCTCTAACACTGATGATCCACCTACAAATGTGAACTGACGTTCAAAAATAAAACATTTGAAAACGGACCATTTTCCACATTTCTGAAGCATGACGTAATGGGGGGGTGTTATCTCTTTTGTCGAAAATCAGCCGTTTTTGCTCGAACATTAAATGCCTCCAAATGGTATTTAATTAACTTCCCGGGGTGAAGAAACCCTTTTTGAGAACTCAGAGTGAGTAAATTGGCCATTTTCATGCACTTTTAACCATTCCATAAATCTTGTGTTTTGGGCCCCTGGAAGCATGAAAATCACTTTAAACATGCTAATTTTAGCTCTAACACTGATGATCCACCTACAAATGTGAACTGACGTTCAAAAATAAAACATTTGAAAACGGACCATTTTCCACATTTCTGAAGCATGACGTAATGGGGGGGTGTTATCTCTTTTGTCGAAAATCAGCCGTTTTTGCTCGAACATTAAATGCCTCCAAATGGTATTTAATTAACTTCCCGGGGTGAAGAAACCCTTTTTGAGAACTCAGAGTGAGTAAATTGGCCATTTTCATGCACTTTTAACCATTCCATAAATCTTGTGTTTTGGGCCCCTGGAAGCATGAAAATCACTTTAAACATGCTAATTTTAGCTCTAACACTGATGATCCACCTACAAATGTGAACTGACGTTCAAAAATAAAACATTTGAAAACGGACCATTTTCCACATTTCTGAAGCATGACGTAATGGGGGGGTGTTATCTCTTTTGTCGAAAATCAGCCGTTTTTGCTCGAACATTAAATGCCTCCAAATGGTATTTAATTAACTTCCCGAGCCCCTGGAAGCATGAAAATCACTTTAAACATGCTAATTTTAGCTCTAACACTGATGATCCACCTACAAATGTGAACTGACGTTCAAAAATAAAACATTTGAAAACGGACCATTTTCCACATTTCTGAAGCATGACGTAATGGGGGGGTGTTATCTCTTTTGTCGAAAATCAGCCGTTTTTGCTCGAACATTAAATGCCTCCAAATGGTATTTAATTAACTTCCCGAGCCCCTGGAAGCATGAAAATCACTTTAAACATGCTAATTTTAGCTCTAACACTGATGATCCACCTACAAATGTGAACTGACGTTCAAAAATAAAACATTTGAAAACGGACCATTTTCCACATTTCTGAAGCATGACGTAATGGGGGGGTGTTATCTCTTTTGTCGAAAATCAGCCGTTTTTGCTCGAACATTAAATGCCTCCAAATGGTATTTAATTAACTTCCCGAGCCCCTGGAAGCATGAAAATCACTTTAAACATGCTAATTTTAGCTCTAACACTGATGATCCACCTACAAATGTGAACTGACGTTCAAAAATAAAACATTTGAAAACGGACCATTTTCCACATTTCTGAAGCATGACGTAATGGGGGGGTGTTATCTCTTTTGTCGAAAATCAGCCGTTTTTGCTCGAACATTAAATGCCTCCAAATGGTATTTAATTAACTTCCCGGGGTGAAGAAACCCTTTTTGAGAACTCAGAGTGAGTAAATTCGCCATTTTCATGCACTTTTAACCATTCCATAAATCTTGTGTTTTGGGCCCCTGGAAGCATGAAAATCACTTTAAACATGCTAATTTTAGCTCTAACACTGATGATCCACCTACAAATGTGAACTGACGTTCAAAAATAAAACATTTGAAAACGGACCATTTTCCACATTTCTGAAGCATGACGTAATGGGGGGGTGTTATCTCTTTTGTCGAAAATCAGCCGTTTTTGCTCGAACATTAAATGCCTCCAAATGGTATTTAATTAACTTCCCGGGGTGATGAAACCCTTTTTGAGAACTCAGAGTGAGTAAATTGGCCATTTTCATGCACTTTTAACCATTCCATAAATCTTGTGTTTTGGGCCCCTGGAAGCATGAAAATCACTTTAAACATGCTAATTTTAGCTCTAACACTGATGATCCACCTACAAATGTGAACTGACGTTCAAAAATAAAACATTTGAAAACGGACCATTTTCCACATTTCTGAAGCATGACGTAATGGGGGGGTGTTATCTCTTTTGTCGAAAATCAGCCGTTTTTGCTCGAACATTAAATGCCTCCAAATGGTATTTAATTAACTTCCCGAGCCCCTGGAAGCATGAAAATCACTTTAAACATGCTAATTTTAGCTCTAACACTGATGATCCACCTACAAATGTGAACTGACGTTCAAAAATAAAACATTTGAAAACGGACCATTTTCCACATTTCTGAAGCATGACGTAATGGGGGGGTGTTATCTCTTTTGTCGAAAATCAGCCGTTTTTGCTCGAACATTAAATGCCTCCAAATGGTATTTAATTAACTTCCCGAGCCCCTGGAAGCATGAAAATCACTTTAAACATGCTAATTTTAGCTCTAACACTGATGATCCACCTACAAATGTGAACTGACGTTCAAAAACTAAAACGTTTGAAAACGGACCATTTTCCACATTTCTGAAGCATGACGTAATGGGGGGGTGTTATCTCTTTTGTCGAAAATCAGCCGTTTTTGCTCGAACATTAAATGCCTCCAAATGGTATTTAATTAACTTCCCGAGCCCCTGGAAGCATGAAAATCACTTTAAACATGCTAATTTTAGCTCTAACACTGATGATCCACCTACAAATGTGAACTGACGTTCAAAAATAAAACATTTGAAAACGGACCATTTTCCACATTTCTGAAGCATGACGTAATGGGGGGGTGTTATCTCTTTTGTCGAAAATCAGCCGTTTTTGCTCGAACATTAAATGCCTCCAAATGGTATTTAATTAACTTCCCGAGCCCCTGGAAGCATGAAAATCACTTTAAACATGCTAATTTTAGCTCTAACACTGATGATCCACCTACAAATGTGAACTGACGTTCAAAAATAAAACATTTGAAAACGGACCATTTTCCATATTTCTGAAGCATGACGTAATGGGGGGGTGTTATCTCTTTTGTCGAAAATCAGCCGTTTTTGCTCGAACATTAAATGCCTCCAAATGGTATTTAATTAACTTCCCGGGGTGAAGAAACCCTTTTTGAGAACTCAGAGTGAGTAAATTGGCCATTTTCATGCACTTTTAACCATTCCATAAATCTTGTGTTTTGGGCCCCTGGAAGCATGAAAATCACTTTAAACATGCTAATTTTAGCTCTAACACTGATGATCCACCTACAAATGTGAACTGACGTTCAAAAATAAAACATTTGAAAACGGACCATTTTCCACATTTCTGAAGCATGACGTAATGGGGGGGTGTTATCTCTTTTGTCGAAAATCAGCCGTTTTTGCTCGAACATTAAATGCCTCCAAATGGTATTTAATTAACTTCCCGAGCCCCTGGAAGCATGAAAATCACTTTAAACATGCTAATTTTAGCTCTAACACTGATGATCCACCTACAAATGTGAACTGACGTTCAAAAATAAAACATTTGAAAACGGACCATTTTCCACATTTCTGAAGCATGACGTAATGGGGGGGTGTTATCTCTTTTGTCGAAAATCAGCCGTTTTTGCTCGAACATTAAATGCCTCCAAATGGTATTTAATTAACTTCCCGAGCCCCTGGAAGCATGAAAATCACTTTAAACATGCTAATTTTAGCTCTAACACTGATGATCCACCTACAAATGTGAACTGACGTTCAAAAATAAAACATTTGAAAACGGACCATTTTCCACATTTCTGAAGCATGACGTAATGGGGGGTGTTATCTCTTTTGTCGAAAATCAGCCGTTTTTGCTCGAACATTAAATGCCTCCAAATGGTATTTAATTAACTTCCCGAGCCCCTGGAAGCATGAAAATCACTTTAAACATGCTAATTTTAGCTCTAACACTGATGATCCACCTACAAATGTGAACTGACGTTCAAAAATAAAACATTTGAAAACGGACCATTTTCCACATTTCTGAAGCATGACGTAATGGGGGGGTGTTATCTCTTTTGTCGAAAATCAGCCGTTTTTGCTCGAACATTAAATGCCTCCAAATGGTATTTAATTACCTTCCCGAGCCCCTGGAAGCATGAAAATCACTTTAAACATGCTAATTTTAGCTCTAACACTGATGATCCACCTACAAATGTGAACTGACGTTCAAAAATAAAACATTTGAAAACGGACCATTTTCCACATTTCTGAAGCATGACGTAATGGGGGGGTGTTATCTCTTTTGTTGAAAATCAGCCGTTTTTGCTCGAACATTAAATGCCTCCAAATGGTATTTAATTAACTTCCCGGGGTGAAGAAACCCTTTTTGAGAACTCAGAGTGAGTAAATTGGCCATTTTCATGCACTTTTAACCATTCCATAAATCTTGTGTTTTGGGCCCCTGGAAGCATGAAAATCACTTTAAACATGCTAATTTTAGCTCTAACACTGATGATCCACCTACAAATGTGAACTGACGTTCAAAAATAAAACATTTGAAAACGGACCATTTTCCACATTTCTGAAGCATGACGTAATGGGGGGGTGTTATCTCTTTTGTCGAAAATCAGCCGTTTTTGCTCGAACATTAAATGCCTCCAAATGGTATTTAATTAACTTCCCGGGGTGATGAAACCCTTTTTGAGAACTCAGAGTGAGTAAATTGGCCATTTTCATGCACTTTTAACCATTCCATAAATCTTGTGTTTTGGGCCCCTGGAAGCATGAAAATCACTTTAAACATGCTAATTTTAGCTCTAACACTGATGATCCACCTACAAATGTGAACTGACGTTCAAAAATAAAACATTTGAAAACGGACCATTTTCCACATTTCTGAAGCATGACGTAATGGGGGGGTGTTATCTCTTTTGTCGAAAATCAGCCGTTTTTGCTCGAACATTAAATGCCTCCAAATGGTATTTAATTAACTTCCCGAGCCCCTGGAAGCATGAAAATCACTTTAAACATGCTAATTTTAGCTCTAACACTGATGATCCACCTACAAATGTGAACTGACGTTCAAAAATAAAACATTTGAAAACGGACCATTTTCCACATTTCTGAAGCATGACGTAATGGGGGGGTGTTATCTCTTTTGTCGAAAATCAGCCGTTTTTGCTCGAACATTAAATGCCTCCAAATGGTATTTAATTAACTTCCCGAGCCCCTGGAAGCATGAAAATCACTTTAAACATGCTAATTTTAGCTCTAACACTGATGATCCACCTACAAATGTGAACTGACGTTCAAAAATAAAACGTTTGAAAACGGACCATTTTCCACATTTCTGAAGCATGACGTAATGGGGGGGTGTTATCTCTTTTGTCGAAAATCAGCCGTTTTTGCTCGAACATTAAATGCCTCCAAATGGTATTTAATTAACTTCCCGAGCCCCTGGAAGCATGAAAATCACTTTAAACATGCTAATTTTAGCTCTAACACTGATGATCCACCTACAAATGTGAACTGACGTTCAAAAATAAAACATTTGAAAACGGACCATTTTCCACATTTCTGAAGCATGACGTAATGGGGGGGTGTTATCTCTTTTGTCGAAAATCAGCCGTTTTTGCTCGAACATTAAATGCCTCCAAATGGTATTTAATTAACTTCCCGAGCCCCTGGAAGCATGAAAATCACTTTAAACATGCTAATTTTAGCTCTAACACTGATGATCCACCTACAAATGTGAACTGACGTTCAAAAATAAAACATTTGAAAACGGACCATTTTCCACATTTCTGAAGCATGACGTAATGGGGGGGTGTTATCTCTTTTGTCGAAAATCAGCCGTTTTTGCTCGAACATTAAATGCCTCCAAATGGTATTTAATTAACTTCCCGGGGTGAAGAAACCCTTTTTGAGAACTCAGAGTGAGTAAATTGGCCATTTTCATGCACTTTTAACCATTCCATAAATCTTGTGTTTTGGGCCCCTGGAAGCATGAAAATCACTTTAAACATGCTAATTTTAGCTCTAACACTGATGATCCACCTACAAATGTGAACTGACGTTCAAAAATAAAACATTTGAAAACGGACCATTTTCCACATTTCTGAAGCATGACGTAATGGGGGGGTGTTATCTCTTTTGTCGAAAATCAGCCGTTTTTGCTCGAACATTAAATGCCTCCAAATGGTATTTAATTAACTTCCCGAGCCCCTGGAAGCATGAAAATCACTTTAAACATGCTAATTTTAGCTCTAACACTGATGATCCACCTACAAATGTGAACTGACGTTAAAAAATAAAACATTTGAAAACGGACCATTTTCCACATTTCTGAAGCATGACGTAATGGGGGGGTGTTATCTCTTTTGTCGAAAATCAGCCGTTTTTGCTCGAACATTAAATGCCTCCAAATGGTATTTAATTAACTTCCCGAGCCCCTGGAAGCATGAAAATCACTTTAAACATGCTAATTTTAGCTCTAACACTGATGATCCACCTACAAATGTGAACTGACGTTCAAAAATAAAACATTTGAAAACGGACCATTTTCCACATTTCTGAAGCATGACGTAATGGGGGGTGTTATCTCTTTTGTCGAAAATCAGCCGTTTTTGCTCGAACATTAAATGCCTCCAAATGGTATTTAATTAACTTCCCGAGCCCCTGGAAGCATGAAAATCACTTTAAACATGCTAATTTTAGCTCTAACACTGATGATCCACCTACAAATGTGAACTGACGTTCAAAAATAAAACATTTGAAAACGGACCATTTTCCACATTTCTGAAGCATGACGTAATGGGGGGGTGTTATCTCTTTTGTCGAAAATCAGCCGTTTTTGCTCGAACATTAAATGCCTCCAAATGGTATTTAATTAACTTCCCGAGCCCCTGGAAGCATGAAAATCACTTTAAACATGCTAATTTTAGCTCTAACACTGATGATCCACCACAAATGTGAACTGACGTTCAAAAATAAAACATTTGAAAACGGACCATTTTCCACATTTCTGAAGCATGACGTAATGGGGGGGTGTTATCTCTTTTGTCGAAAATCAGCTGTTTTTGCTCGAACATTAAATGCCTCCAAATGGTATTTAATTAACTTCCCGGGGTGAAGAAACCCTTTTTGAGAACTCAGAGTGAGTAAATTGGCCATTTTCATGCACTTTTAACCATTCCATAAATCTTGTGTTTTGGGCCCCTGGAAGCATGAAAATCACTTTAAACATGCTAATTTTAGCTCTAACACTGATGATCCACCTACAAATGTGAACTGACGTTCAAAAATAAAACATTTGAAAACGGACCATTTTCCACATTTCTGAAGCATGACGTAATGGGGGGGTGTTATCTCTTTTGTCGAAAATCAGCCGTTTTTGCTCGAACATTAAATGCCTCCAAATGGTATTTAATTAACTTCCCGAGCCCCTGGAAGCATGAAAATCACTTTAAACATGCTAATTTTAGCTCTAACACTGATGATCCACCTACAAATGTGAACTGACGTTCAAAAATAAAACATTTGAAAACGGACCATTTTCCACATTTCTGAAGCATGACGTAATGGGGGGGTGTTATCTCTTTTGTCGAAAATCAGCCGTTTTTGCTCGAACATTAAATGCCTCCAAATGGTATTTAATTAACTTCCCGAGCCCCTGGAAGCATGAAAATCACTTTAAACATGCTAATTTTAGCTCTAACACTGATGATCCACCTACAAATGTGAACTGACGTTCAAAAATAAAACATTTGAAAACGGACCATTTTCCACATTTCTGAAGCATGAGGTAATGGGGGGTGTTATCTCTTTTGTCGAAAATCAGCCGTTTTTGCTCGAACATTAAATGCCTCCAAATGGTATTTAATTAACTTCCCGAGCCCCTGGAAGCATGAAAATCACTTTAAACATGCTAATTTTAGCTCTAACACTGATGATCCACCTACAAATGTGAAGTGACGTTCAAAAATAAAACATTTGAAAACGGACCATTTTCCACATTTCTGAAGCATGACGTAATGGGGGGGTGTTATCTCTTTTGTCGAAAATCAGCCGTTTTTGCTCGAACATTAAATGCCTCCAAATGGTATTTAATTAACTTCCCGAGCCCCTGGAAGCATGAAAATCACTTTAAACATGCTAATTTTAGCTCTAACACTGATGATCCACCTACAAATGTGAACTGACGTTCAAAAATAAAACATTTGAAAACGGACCATTTTCCACATTTCTGAAGCATGACGTAATGGGGGGGTGTTATCTCTTTTGTCGAAAATCAGCCGTTTTTGCTCGAACATTAAATGCCTCCAAATGGTATTTAATTAACTTCCCGAGCCCCTGGAAGCATGAAAATCACTTTAAACATGCTAATTTTAGCTCTAACACTGATGATCCACCTACAAATGTGAACTGACGTTCAAAAATAAAACATTTGAAAACGGACCATTTTCCACATTTCTGAAGCATGACGTAATGGGGGGGTGTTATCTCTTTTGTCGAAAATCAGCCGTTTTTGCTCGAACATTAAATGCCTCCAAATGGTATTTAATTAACTTCCCGAGCCCCTGGAAGCATGAAAATCACTTTAAACATGCTAATTTTAGCTCTAACACTGATGATCCACCTACAAATGTGAACTGACGTTCAAAAATAAAACATTTGAAAACGGACCATTTTCCACATTTCTGAAGCATGAGGTAATGGGGGGTGTTATCTCTTTTGTCGAAAATCAGCCGTTTTTGCTCGAACATTAAATGCCTCCAAATGGTATTTAATTAACTTCCCGAGCCCCTGGAAGCATGAAAATCACTTTAAACATGCTAATTTTAGCTCTAACACTGATGATCCACCTACAAATGTGAAGTGACGTTCAAAAATAAAACATTTGAAAACGGACCATTTTCCACATTTCTGAAGCATGACGTAATGGGGGGGTGTTATCTCTTTTGTCGAAAATCAGCCGTTTTTGCTCGAACATTAAATGCCTCCAAATGGTATTTAATTAACTTCCCGAGCCCCTGGAAGCATGAAAATCACTTTAAACATGCTAATTTTAGCTCTAACACTGATGATCCACCTACAAATGTGAACTGACGTTCAAAAATAAAACATTTGAAAACGGACCATTTTCCACATTTCTGAAGCATGACGTAATGGGGGGGTGTTATCTCTTTTGTCGAAAATCAGCCGTTTTTGCTCGAACATTAAATGCCTCCAAATGGTATTTAATTAACTTCCCGAGCCCCTGGAAGCATGAAAATCACTTTAAACATGCTAATTTTAGCTCTAACACTGATGATCCACCTACAAATGTGAACTGACGTTCAAAAATAAAACATTTGAAAACGGACCATTTTCCACATTTCTGAAGCATGACGTAATGGGGGGGTGTTATCTCTTTTGTCGAAAATCAGCCGTTTTTGCTCAAACATTAAATGCCTCCAAATGGTATTTAATTAACTTCCCGGGGTGAAGAAACCCTTTTTGAGAACTCAGAGTGAGTAAATTGGCCATTTTCATGCACTTTTAACCATTCCATAAATCTTGTGTTTTGGGCCCCTGGAAGCATGAAAATCACTTTAAACATGCTAATTTTAGCTCTAACACTGATGATCCACCTACAAATGTGAACTGACGTTCAAAAATAAAACATTTGAAAACGGACCATTTTCCACATTTCTGAAGCATGACGTAATGGGGGGGTGTTATCTCTTTTGTCGAAAATCAGCCGTTTTTGCTCGAACATTAAATGCCTCCAAATGGTATTTAATTAACTTCCCGAGCCCCTGGAAGCATGAAAATCACTTTAAACATGCTAATTTTAGCTCTAACACTGATGATCCACCTACAAATGTGAACTGACGTTCAAAAATAAAACATTTGAAAACGGACCATTTTCCACATTTCTGAAGCATGACGTAATGGGGGGGTGTTATCTCTTTTGTCGAAAATCAGCCGTTTTTGCTCGAACATTAAATGCCTCCAAATGGTATTTAATTAACTTCCCGAGCCCCTGGAAGCATGAAAATCACTTTAAACATGCTAATTTTAGCTCTAACACTGATGATCCACCTACAAATGTGAACTGACGTTCAAAAATAAAACATTTGAAAACGGACCATTTTCCACATTTCTGAAGCATGACGTAATGGGGGGGTGTTATCTCTTTTGTCGAAAATCAGCCGTTTTTGCTCGAACATTAAATGCCTCCAAATGGTATTTAATTAACTTCCCGGGGTGAAGAAACCCTTTTTGAGAACTCAGAGTGAGTAAATTGGCCATTTTCATGCACTTTTAACCATTCCATAAATCTTGTGTTTTGGGCCCCTGGAAGCATGAAAATCACTTTAAACATGCTAATTTTAGCTCTAACACTGATGATCCACCTACAAATGTGAACTGACGTTCAAAAATAAAACATTTGAAAACGGACCATTTTCCACATTTCTGAAGCATGACGTAATGGGGGGGTGTTATCTCTTTTGTCGAAAATCAGCCGTTTTTGCTCGAACATTAAATGCCTCCAAATGGTATTTAATTAACTTCCCGAGCCCCTGGAAGCATGAAAATCACTTTAAACATGCTAATTTTAGCTCTAACACTGATGATCCACCTACAAATGTGAACTGACGTTCAAAAATAAAACATTTGAAAACGGACCATTTTCCACATTTCTGAAGCATGACGTAATGGGGGGGTGTTATCTCTTTTGTCGAAAATCAGCCGTTTTTGCTCCAACATTAAATGCCTCCAAATGGTATTTAATTAACTTCCCGAGCCCCTGGAAGCATGAAAATCACTTTAAACATGCTAATTTTAGCTCTAACACTGATGATCCACCTACAAATGTGAACTGACGTTCAAAAATAAAACATTTGAAAACGGACCATTTTCCACATTTCTGAAGCATGACGTAATGGGGGGGTGTTATCTCTTTTGTCGAAAATCAGCCGTTTTTGCTCGAACATTAAATGCCTCCAAATGGTATTTAATTAACTTCCCGGGGTGAAGAAACCCTTTTTGAGAACTCAGAGTGAGTAAATTGGCCATTTTCATGCACTTTTAACCATTCCATAAATCTTGTGTTTTGGGCCCCTGGAAGCATGAAAATCACTTTAAACATGCTAATTTTAGCTCTAACACTGATGATCCACCTACAAATGTGAACTGACGTTCAAAAATAAAACATTTGAAAACGGACCATTTTCCACATTTCTGAAGCATGACGTAATGGGGGGGTGTTATCTCTTTTGTCGAAAATCAGCCGTTTTTGCTCGAACATTAAATGCCTCCAAATGGTATTTAATTAACTTCCCGGGGTGAAGAAACCCTTTTTGAGAACTCAGAGTGAGTAAATTGGCCATTTTCATGCACTTTTAACCATTCCATAAATCTTGTGTTTTGGGCCCCTGGAAGCATGAAAATCACTTTAAACAGGCTAATTTTAGCTCTAACACTGATGATCCACCTACAAATGTGAACTGACGTTCAAAAATAAAACATTTGAAAACGGACCATTTTCCACATTTCTGAAGCATGACGTAATGGGGGGGTGTTATCTCTTTTGTCGAAAATCAGCCGTTTTTGCTCGAACATTAAATGCCTCCAAATGGTATTTAATTAACTTCCCGGGGTGAAGAAACCCTTTTTGAGAACTCAGAGTGAGTAAATTGGCCATTTTCATGCACTTTTAACCATTCCATAAATCTTGTGTTTTGGGCTCCTGGAAGCATGAAAATCACTTTAAACATGCTAATTTTAGCTCTAACACTGATGATCCACCTACAAATGTGAACTGACGTTCAAAAATAAAACATTTGAAAACGGACCATTTTCCACATTTCTGAAGCATGACGTAATGGGGGGGTGTTATCTCTTTTGTCGAAAATCAGCCGTTTTTGCTCGAACATTAAATGCCTCCAAATGGTATTTAATTAACTTCCCGAGCCCCTGGAAGCATGAAAATCACTTTAAACATGCTAATTTTAGCTCTAACACTGATGATCCACCTACAAATGTGAACTGACGTTCAAAAATAAAACATTTGAAAACGGACCATTTTCCACATTTCTGAAGCATGACGTAATGGGGGGGTGTTATCTCTTTTGTCGAAAATCAGCCGTTTTTGCTCGAACATTAAATGCCTCCAAATGGTATTTAATTAACATCCCGAGCCCCTGGAAGCATGAAAATCACTTTAAACATGCTAATTTTAGCTCTAACACTGATGATCCACCTACAAATGTGAACTGACGTTCAAAAATAAAACATTTGAAAACGGACCATTTTCCACATTTCTGAAGCATGACGTAATGGGGGGGTGTTATCTCTTTTGTCGAAAATCAGCCGTTTTTGCTCGAACATTAAATTCCTCCAAATGGTATTTAATTAACTTCCCGAGCCCCTGGAAGCATGAAAATCACTTTAAACATGCTAATTTTAGCTCTAACACTGATGATCCACCTACAAATGTGAACTGACGTTCAAAAATAAAACATTTGAAAACGGACCATTTTCCACATTT
>NW_028242598.1:0-1000 GCF_964263255.1 Lissotriton vulgaris
GTGGCATACAGTGGAATAGCATACAGTGGAGTGACGCGGAGAGGAGTTGTAGGAAGGTGGCTACCTGACTATGGTTACCCCAGATTTTTTGCCTTGTGTTTAGCTGGTTTTCGACTTAGTTGGCCTGGTTCCCTGCTAATCAGGGCCCGAGGCTATCTGCTCTCTCTGTACAATGGATTCCATGTACCCTAGGTGCATAACTAGATTGGCTTGGGTCACCTTATCAGCCCCTGTACAGAGCACTATAGGTGCCCAGGGCATAGGTGCATCCAAGGCCTACCAGGGGCTGCAGCATATCTTTTGCCACCCCTGGCTGGCTATCTAAAATTGACACAACTGGCTGATCACTCAGCTGGGGCAAGGTGGTGTAATCACCCCTTGCTTAGATGTAGTATGCCTATATCTAAACCTATCTGGACACATATAGACCTGTGAGCCACTCCTATGGCAGGCCTTAACAATCCTGAAGGCAGAGTGCGTGGTTTAATGTGAGATGGTGCTCTAGCATGAGCTGAGCCTGTCTGCAGCTGTCGGGACCAATTCCCTTAGCTGTTCCGGGATAATGCCAAACCATATACTATTAAGTGCATTATAATCCTCGCGGTTATATGTCAACTTTGGTTTGGCTTTATCAAAACATGTCGTGTAAGGTGTCATACGAATTGGAATACTACCCCCTCGCCAGTCCTGGTGACGGGGGTAGCATTCCACCCCTCTAGAGGGGACGACATGTTACTTTTGCTAAAACGCGGTTGATTTTTAAAAGAGCCTCAGATCCACAAAATGGATGCTTCTGCCACAGACACATGTCTGACCTCCTGCTGCTGACCGAAACTCAGCAGAGGAGGCCTGGACAAAGGATTTCCTGTCACAGGGAGGTGTCACACCACCCCAGACAGGAGATAGTGGATTGTAGCAGGGAGGTTTGAAAGAAACCAGACAGTGCCTGGGGAGCACCAGGCTTCCCCTTGCATAATCCGGTCAAACCGGTTCTGGGGCA
>NW_028242599.1:0-59271 GCF_964263255.1 Lissotriton vulgaris
ATCGATCTCACACCAAACCTGTGGCCCCAGTACTCCAGATATACAACTCTAAAGTTAGTGCGGCTATTTTATATGGTTCTGAGTTGTGGGCACATGTGAACCTGGAAGCATTAGTGGTAATCCAAACTAAATTCTTAAGATCTGTAACGGGTTTGTCGCAATCACCCCCCCTAATTCCGCTCTATTTGGATATGGAGTGTCACTCCTTAAGAGATGTCGCCCGATTTACATCAGTCTTATACTGGAGAAGACTCTGGGTGACCCCAAAATTAATCAACTATGCGTTGGCGGTCCGGGAAATTTGGGATCTGGATGTCAACAACAACATCGAGTGGTTTAGGGGTATTAAATATATTCTCACTGAGTTGGGTCTGGTTCGGCTGTGGTCCTTCCCTGAGGGAAGTGTATTTCCCTCAATAAAAGAGCTCAAGACATCATATTAGAGCTGGATTTACACCCGTCAGTTTGCATCCATTAATAGTCCCACATTGTCTAGCACCTTCCTATACACGAAATCGGAACCCTATTTTGAACAGTACTGGGACCTAATTACCTCTACTCATGACCGCAAGCGTTTTCATCAATTCAGAGTTGGTACCCTACCAACTAAGGTCTTTACTTCCAAGTGGTTTGGGTCACTAGACAGCAATAGTAAATGTCCATTCTGCCCAGAAAGGGAAGAATCGGTGGGTCACATTGTATTTGCATGTCTTGCTTATCACAACTCGAGGAGATACTGGCTTAAACCCATTTGCACCCTGATGGGGACCAGGGACCATAGTGAGGCATACAGATTATTTAAATTTGCTGTGGATGGCCCCTATGTGGTTGCTATAGTGCTATAGCCAAGTTTCTGGGCCGTGTGTGGGTGACTCGTTGGTCCGAAGGAAAGTGTCTGTAACTTTAATTTATATTTGACCCTCCACATCTATTTATATATGTTGACATGCTTTTTAATGTTTTTGATGTATTTTTAAATGAACTGCTTCGGGTCTACCCTAAAGGAGGGTTTTCTATCTCAGTTTTATAATATTTATAGTTTTAATGCTGTATCATGGGATTGTCTCACAGTCATGTGTATTGGAATAGTGCAATGTAATGCTTGCTGATGATTCTCTTGACCCTGTGTTTTTTATACACACTGTGCTGACTTTTGTGATTTTTTTCATTCAAATCGAAGTAAAGTATAAAGTAAGAACAGGATTTATCTAGGTGAAGCCGAGAGGTTTAGAATAAAATAATGCACTAATAGGAGCACATAGCCGACCCAAAATGCGAGTTTTGTGCTCCTGTGTATTCCTTTGCTTTTGTTTTTATCTTGAAGCTCCACTCTTATACGCTATGTAATCCTAATATTTTTTGGCCAGCGACTTGTTGTATCACAATAGAATCTATCTCTGCTCCAAGCCATTTTCAACATGCTTTTAAATTGTTTTATGACTACAATTTTTTTTTTGCCATTTTAAAATGTGTTGCTTATTTGTGGAACAACCTGCCCACTATCAGCAAGATGGGCACTAAGGTCCTTTATATAAAATATTTATAAAATGGTGCCAGTATAAATGAATAAAATGGTGCCAGTATAAAATCCTGACACACTCCTCTGGCTAGGACAAGAGACTCCGTACACTCACCCAGAGGACCCAATCTCACTCTAGCTCTAATGTCTCAATGGAAGGACATCAAATAGTTTAGCAGGTTTGGGTCCATTCTCTTCCCAATATAGGGCAGACTTTAGACCTGCTAACTTGATCGAAGGCAGTAGAGTGGTCCATGAAGGCCAGCCACAATGGGCTGTGCCTAACACCAATGCATTTCTCTATCAATAATGCCAGGTTTAGACATTCTGAAACGAGGCCCGCCCTAAAGCTGTACTGGCAACAAGCTTAAAATATTTATAATATGAGCCCAACTACATATCAGATTTCAATTCACCCTTCCCAAGGTTTTAGCTGTTGACTCTATCAATGAGTGTGGATTGTAGCAGCTGGGGTCCAAGCAATCTCCCTTATTGAAAATGAGCACTGTAAGTGAGCATGGCCACGATGGGAGTAAGGATACATTATTCGAATGTTTGAAGATGTTGAATAACAAGGGGTCCCATATGAATGTCTGGATGGCATTTGAGTAAGTCATTCGCAACTCAGTCGGTCCCTGGGGCTTTGTTTTAGGGGCAATCGTGAAAAGTGGTCCTCACCTCTTCTAAGTCAAAGTGGATTCCAAAATTACCAAGGGTCTCCAGGATGGGTCCTCATTGTGATTAGTACCTTAGAGATTTGAAAGTGTCTGACCAAATCTGCCACAGCGATATGCAAGTTTAGGGGCATCTTAGTCCTGAAACCCTCTCTTGTTCAGGTTATCATATGCCAAAATAGTTTAGGGTTTTTACTGGTATTGACCACTGTAATTGCCTTTGAAATTCCATGCTCTGATTCCACAAAGTAATTCAGTGGCATAACGAAACTTCAGGGATCCCCCATGGCCAGGAGCTCTCAGACCTGGGACCCGCCACCCGTGCATAGTGCCATAAGGGCCCCCCTTCAACTCGGGCCCCCTCCCCGCACTGCGGGGGCTGCAGGGGATATCGTTACGCCACAGGTCATTACTGGGTGTGACAAAGTCTGCTTTACTAATTCTGAACCCTGTGTAAAATGGGGTTAGCGCAGGATTGAAAATTTTATAAGACACTCTAATTGAGTGCCAGAGGGCTCTTATTCAGATGACAGCTTATCAGACTTTATGAACTCTCTTTCCATAGACAAATCAAATGCACAATTTGAAGAGTAAGCAAGATGTTACCTCCATGCAGTATTTTCACATGAGTTTGTAAGATATTTTCACATGCATCCTTACAACACATTGGTATAAAATAATTGTGCATGTACAAATGCCACACATGCTGCGACAAATCCATTTGGAAATATCCAAATTGGGCCCATAGCCATATATTCTACCTTAAAGCAAGGGGTACATCGTTTCAATTAACTTAAAACACAGAAAAAAATGTAAGTTTAAAATTCATTAGATTAGTACAAGACAAAGTACACAAGCATCATTACACAGTCAAAACCCAAACATACTTTTTTTGTTTCCCTGTACAGACACATCAATGTAGAACACTGCCTTGAAGACCACAGCATGGAACACTTGAAAATATGGTGAGCTCAATTGATCAAACAGGACTACTGATTCATTTCACAGCAACACTCACATTAATTTCCAAGCTTCACAATGGATGCACCTTCCACTGATTATTTCTTCAAAGTTCTTATGATACAGTGGCATATCCAGCATTGCATTTTACTGGATACAGAGAAGTATGCTGTCTCGTGACTAAGGCGACGTGCGCAGGCCGTAGCTTAGTCTCCTGCACATGTGACCATCCTAGCTAACGATTACCTGGCCATTGTCCATTTACAACACCTACAAACTGAATTTGGAGATGCACAACGATACAGTGTTGGCATGTACAATGTCATACGGCCCCTCACTAAACAATTTGCAGGGATGCATTTCTGTGCCACTGGGAGATGCGAGAACACAGTGGGATCTGCTCTACAGTATACCATAGTCAACCGTGATTGACCGTGATTGATTTTGAGATTTATATAGAGCTCAAATGCCCAAGGGCGTCTAGGCACTGCAACGGAGGAATCTGCCAGTAATGAAAGAAGGAGAAGGATTTAGTTTGAAAGGAGCAAGGTTTTGAGCTCTTTTCTGAAGGAAAGCAGAGTTGGACAGTTTTTAATGGCTAGAGGAAGCATGTTCCACAATTTTGCGCTGTTCCGGATAAAACTGCTTCCTCTCCAGCAAGCTTTCCTAAATGTGGGTATCTGAAAAAGTTTACTGTGCACTGAGCGTAGTGTTCTACAAGGATGGTACCATGAAAAATGTTGTTTCGAGTACACAGGTCCAGTTCCATGAACAGCTTTATACGCCAGGCACAGAGATTTAAACTATGTTCTTCTCCTTACCGGGAGCCAATGAAGAGTTTTTAAGTCCTGAGAAACGGACTGGTACTTAGGAATGTTCAATAGCAGCCTTTCGGCAGCATTTTGCACACGCTGAAGTTTCAACAAGTGCGGTTTCTGAATGCCCAAATAAAGGGCGTTTCCGTTGTCCAGTCTGGAAATTGCTAAGCTTGTCACGGGTGTTTTTGCTGCATCTGGGGGGGATAAATGGTCTCACTTTCGGGATTAATTTCAGTGTTAAATGAACCTGAGAGGTGACTTTATTAATTGGATGATGAAAGGTAAGTGCGTCGTCAAAGATGATGCCCAGGTTCCTAACCTTGTGCACTGGAATAGTTCCCATATCTAGAGGCCACCAGTTCTGTGATCAAAAAGAGGTATTGGATCCCATCAACAGAACCTCTGTTTTACTTCCACTGAGCTTTAGGCAGTTTGAGCTTATCCAGTGGTCTACGTGAGACATACATTGATTAAAGCGAGCAGCGGTATCCTCCAGATTGCTTGAGATGGACACCACAATATGGGTATCATCTGCATAAAACACCAATGAGAAGCCAAACTGCCTGATGACATCAGCAAAGGGGGTCACATAAAGATTGAAGAAAGCATGACTCAATGATGAGCCCTGCGGCACCCCACATGGAAGTGTAAACTAATCTGAGCAGGAGTCTCCAATCTGGACAAATTGTAGCCTGTGATTTAAATAGAATTTATTCAGGCTGAGGTCTTGACTCCCACTTTTTGTAGTCTTTTGATAAGAATATTGTAGTTCACAGTCTCAAAGGGCGCCGATAGATCCAATAGGATCAATGCGGCCCTTGCACCCGAATCCAGCGTGGTACGAAACTTCTCTGCTGCCATTACCAGGGCAGTCTCGGTACTATGTCCTTGACGGAAACCGTATTGGTTGGGGTCCGGAATGCTCTTTATCAGCATTGTGTTCTTAATAACAATTGCTAATCCTCCACCCCGCTTTTCCTGTCTGTCATTTCTGATTAGTATATAGCCTTGAGGAATGGCTAAGGATAGCTCAGGGTCAGAAGTGCTGTCTGCCCATGTTTCAGTGGCAAAGGCCATGTCTATATTGTGTGCTGTGAGCAGCTCTGCAAATTCGATATTGTTTTATCAGAGAGTGCGTATTCATAAGCAGTCTTAGAAATGACGTCTGAGAAAAAGTTTGCAGATGTGGATCCTGTTCTGAGCTTGAACAGCCTTTGGCTTTAGTAAAAAAGAAATCTATATTGCAATGTGGACAAAACTTTATCTCCTTCAATGGATTTACCTGCTGACACAAGTCTTTCTTTGATATGTTGAGGCTCAAAAGGGTATCGTTACTATTGATCAATCTAGGTCCCAGTGGTGGGGGAAAATGTCTTATTACTTACCGGTAATCTTCATTACCCCGATTAGGGTCCTCCCCGTCCCAGTCCTTACCACGTGAGGCAGTCCTGCCTCCACCCAGCCAATCAAAACGCCAGAAATCCAAAGGTCGAAGGTGACATAAGCCCCTCCCACCCACCACCATGCCTGTTATCAACAAGACTCAGACACAAACACAGCGGGAGGGAGGGAGGGAAGAGGACTGGGACGGGGAGGACCCTATTCGGGGTAATGAAGATTACCGGTAAGTAATAAGACATTACCCCCTCATGGGTCCTCCCTGTCCCAGTCCTTACCACGTGAGGAACTCACAAGCAGAGAACCAAGAAGAAAAAATGCAGGACACCAGGGATCCATGCAAAAGTACAAAACTTTAAACAATAAAGCATCGACGAACAGCAGCGTACAAGACGCCAACAGAAATCGTCAGAAGAGGCAAGAAAAACATCAAGCCGAGAATGTCGCACAAAAGTGTGACGGGACCGCCAAAAGGCCGCCCCACAAAGCACCAGGATAGAGATCCCGCCCCATCAGCACAGGAAGCAGACACAGAACCCACAGGAGACAAACAGGGCAGGAGAAACCCGAGACTGTAGTGAACATTGGAGGCAAAACAGAAGAGCCCCGCGAACACCCAAAGAAGGGGAACAGGAGAAACCCCCACAGCAGGCAAAACAGGAAGCAACACCTCCAGCCGCAAAAGGAAACACAAAGAAACAGGCAGAAAAGCCCGATCTAAGCCGCAAAACAACTCAAACCTGCAGAAACTGCAAAGAAGGAAACAAAATGAGCAAGGCACCCAACCCACCCAACCGACAAGCGGAAGAGAAGGCCAGCAAAAAAAAACCACAGCAGTGGACAACCACAACACATCCGCCACTAACAAGGACATGAAAGGGGCAACCGCAGACCATGCAAAACAGCAGGCAAGGCCCAAAGAAGAAACGAGCACAGGAGAGCCCGGACAACGAAGCAAAAGCTCCGAAGAAGCTGGCCCACCAAAGGGCAACAACCACCGAGGAAGTCCCAAGGCCCGACAAGCACAAACGGCCGTCAACGAGCAGACAAAGCGGAAGGGGAAAAATCCCAACAACAAACCTAAGCTGGAGAAACCAGCACAGAAACAGGAACCCCAGCATGGATTCCGACCAAGAGAAGAGCACCAGGAAACAAAAGAGCCCCAAAGTGCATCACAGCTCCAAAGAGCGGAAGGCCACCGAGACCAACACATGCCACAGGCCACCACAGAAGAACAGCCCAAAGACGCTAAAGACAGCCGCTCAAGAGACAGGCAGTCAGAAGCAAGCGCCAAAGACAGGGCAAAGACAGCTGCGGACCCAGAAACAGAGCCGGAGGCAAGGGAGGCTGGCCAAATCCGACTCCCACCAGCAACAGCAGGAACGGAAACCAAAAACAGCAAGGCCAACCCAACAACACCGACACCCCCCAAACCTCCGCAGAGCGCCCGGGAGGAGAAAAACGGGAGGGAAGGTATACAGAAAACCCGAAGGCCAAAGAAACGAGAGAGCAACCCCCTAGGACAGACCACCCCGGAACAAAAACCGGGGGAGAAGAGCAACAGGAGGGGGAAGCAAAAATGACCCAACCAAGAGTCCCAAACCAAAGACAAAAGGACCTGGAACAGAGGAACAGACAGAGGGAATGCTACACGAAGCAGCAAGACAGCGCAGGGCCATTCCAAGCACCAGCGCACAGTCCCAAGCACCCACGCAATGTCCCAACAAAAGGACATGTCCCGTCGAAACGAGCACCAGACAGCACCAAACAGAGGACGGCAGGAAGCGGCCCAAGCCACCAAAAGAAGGCACAACTAGAGTACCATTCCATTAAAGAAACCAACCGCCGTAACAGGGATGCCACTCAAGACCCTCCGAAAGACAACAGAGAAGTCGCCGCCCAGACACAAGACAGGGAAGCCCGCAGGAACAGAGACACGTACCGGGACCCCCCAAGAAGGCCCAAACAACAACAAGCCCCCGGAGCGCCAGCCCGAACAACAGACAAGCCGGCCACCAAGGACCCCAACGGGGCCCTCAACCCAAGGACAGGCAACCAAGGACAACAAGAGGAGAGAGGAAAGCAGAAATGCAGCCCCCACACCAGGTCAGGAGAGCAAAGCCACCAGACCAGGGGAGAGAGGAACCAGAGCCCCGTAACCAGCAAGAAAAAGGACCCAACAAGCCATCAGAAGAAACACCAAGGACACGAGGTGCACAAGAGCCCAAGGAACCACAGCCGAGGAGGCAACCACCATCTGCCGGACACAAAACCAACCCCGAGCCGGGGCAGGAGGGAGACCCAGTAGGACCCGCAGAAGATCCAACAGGACAGAGAACAGATCCGGATATATGGAACGCCTCATGAAATGCGTGTCATCCTAGTGCAGGGGCCATGTCAACCCGCTCTAGCAACGCTCAACAGAAAGCATACGAGCCGCTGAAGCGAGCACTGAGAAACAGCCCCCAGCAAAGCGTCAAACCGGTCCCGAGGAACTGAAGCCCCCGAACAGGATCCAGACGAGGAACGGCCAGACCCAAAACGACCCCAGAAACCGGAACCAGGCCAGCAAACCCCCACAGCAGGAGCCAGCGCCGTGGAAAAAACCAGAGGAGCATGAGAGAGACCGAAAGAAAACACCTGAAAACAGGAAACGGAACTCAACCACCGCAAACCTCTGAGCAGCCGGATGGAGGGGAACGAGAAAAACAGGCGACTCCCACACCTAGGGAAGCCAAAATTACCCACCAAGAAGAGGGGAAAACCGGGCTGCAAGGGGCACAACCGAAAGGGACACAGCCGCACCAACCCAACCAAAGCCCCGGGAGGCCGAACCGAACAGAAAGACCAACGGGAGACAGGACCTGGAACAGAGAGAAAGAGGACCCCCGGCCCCACTCCATCACCGAAACCAGCACCACAGAGCGTAGCGGCAAAAAATAGGCCGACGCCAAAGAAGATGGCAGAACGCACCACAGTGCCAACGGACAACGAAGCGACCGTGAAAACAGCCTAAAAGCGGGACGGCCCGGAATGGAAACCGGCAACCAAGAATGACGACCAACAGGAATCACCATTCTCGAAGCAGACCGGACCAATGACACCAAAGGAGATAGATGACCCACAAACAGGTCAACACCAGGAGCGGAACACATAACCTGAAGAGGAAGAGATGCAACCACCAGGCCACGGAGACTCCTCCTGGGCACAACATAACCAACTGACATTCAGGGGCAGCAGCAGGCGCCGCAGAGGCAGGGAACCAAACGTAGTGCAAAAAATGCAGGCATAGGACCAAGGCACCAGGGGAATGGCAAAGCACCAAAACGCAGGCCAGAGAGAAATCTCACAAGCCCCCGCCACCCCGGAAGCCGAGGACAAGGCCCAACCATCCGGGACCGGAAGAAGGGACCCCTAAGAAAAGAACTTGCAAAGCACAGCCCTGAAAAAGAGCAAGCACACACCCCAAAAAGGAGAAGCAGCATACGAACTCTTGAGAGCGGATTCCACCAACCGCCCAACCCGGACCTCCAGGGAAGAAGCCTCCGAACACAGAGGGAGAAGGTGCAAAAAATAAGAAAAATGGAGGATACCAGGTGACAAAGACAGCCAGGCGAAATCGTGTCCCCAGAAAGAGAGGAACACCCCGCATGGCAATGCCAAGCCACACCGCAGCCAGTACAGCCAACAGGACAGCACGAAATGGCCGGTAAAAAACGGGAATAAACCCCGCCGGAGCAAATGAAACAGGGAGAAAGCCCCAGCAACAAAACGCCAGAAATCTCATGGACCATCCCCGAATGTATACCCCAACAGGGAAAAAACGTCCACGATCCCACCAACAAGAGATAATGGCATAGCCGCATGCACCAGCAGCGCAGACAGCGCAAAACAGTCCAAGAAAAACTGCAAAAGATGCTACGTGGACAAAGAGAATGCAAATTTCCAAAGCACAGCATGAAAATGAACATCCCAAGTCACATTGACAGCATTGGCAGGACTTGAACCCTCAGCACATGATAGCCTGTGACACCAGAGGCATATGACATACCAATGAGCAACAGCTCCGTGGATGCACCGGAGAGGAAGTCCCCTCAAACATGGCGAGCAAAGGATTAAACCCCATATATGGAACGCTTCACGAATTTGCATGTCATCCTTGTGCAGGGGCCATGCTAATCTTCTCTGTATCGTTCCAAGCTTAGTATATGTGCTGCCGAAGCGAGCACCAGGAAAACACCCAACACACCAATAAAGGAAGTGCCCAGCAACCTCCAGGAAACACTGCCCCAAACAGTAATCTCGTATGGGAGAACAGAAAATAAACAAAAAAGGGCAGCCCTGCAGTCTCCACCCACAGCCACATATGAAGAACATGGCCGCAGGGGCCGACCGCTGCACTAAAGCACCAGCGCCGGAACGACCTGGGGCCAGAACACTAGGAGGGCTCCCTGCCCCAGCCCAGCACATGAACGGGGAGCATCCTGACCCCAGAACAGGAGCGTGGCCGGCCGGAGGACCGGAGCGGCCGCGCCGGTAAAAACATGAAAAGACCAAAAACAGAAGCATTTAAAAATGCAAAAGAAACACTCACGGCACCGCCAAACCATCCAGAAGTAAACAGGAACAGAGGCAGGAACCGGGAGCACCAGCGTTCCGACAGCCGCCGGAGCAGAAAAAAAACAGGCTTGGCGGTGGGTGGGAGGGGCTTATGTCACCTTCGACCTTTGGATTTCTGGCGTTTTGATTGGCTGGGTGGAGGCAGAACTGCCTCACGTGGTAAGGACTGGGACGGGGAGGACCCATGAGGGGGTAATGAACAGGGGTTGTGGCCCTAGGCCTGGTCCAGGCGTGGACGGGAACAGACAGGCTTGCCTTTGGCATCCACTCCAGCATTTTGAATGTATAGCCGTGAGTCAGGATTCCCGCATGA
Organism: Lissotriton vulgaris; assembly: GCF_964263255.1. Taxonomy (NCBI): domain Eukaryota; kingdom Metazoa; phylum Chordata; class Amphibia; order Caudata; family Salamandridae; genus Lissotriton; species Lissotriton vulgaris. The sequence continues at coordinate 10,303 of NW_028242599.1, forward strand.
CCACCAGCTATTTCCTGAACCAGAAGTCAATCCGAGTGTATCCGGTCAAACCTTGGCAAATAACTGGAGACAAGGTCATGATTGCAGTGCAGACTTGAGTATCCATAGCTGGCCACACATGCCTAACTCAATGAGCTCTGTGAAAGCTAATTTCAATGCAGCTGGAATCTTTATAATATTTTAGGATGCCCAGGTAGCTCCCAGAACTAAGGAGCAAAGCTAAAGCTGCAGTAAGTTGTAGAAACTGCGAATGTACTGATGATCTGTGACACAGACCTGCACTTCGCAGATTACAGTGCCAGATTTCCCAGATCTATGTATGGAACCATGCCCGTGTGAAACGATTGCATCCCACACACAACAGCAACACACCACACACTAGGGACATGACCAAAAGGTGAGCACACAGACCCCCCCTTGCAAGTTTGACACCCATAGAGCTTGAAACATTCCCATATTTACCTGGGATTGCGTCAGAATCTTATCCCGCCCCAGGGGTGGCGTTATGGAGGCGCAACGAGGAGAAATGTTTTAATTTCTCCTTGGTTTTTCCTTTTTCTATGTGTGCTGCATTCTTCAGCACACATAGAAAGAGGCAGTCACCTGAATTGATTGATTTTGTGCAGGAGGGTGTCCCTTCCAGCACAAAATTAATCAGCCCCAGTGCACAGGCACCCTTGCACCATGGTGCAAGGGTGCCTGCGTTGGCGCAGAGCAGCCCATTGTGTGCCAGAGCTAGGGAAAAGGGCAGGAATGTATTGTATCCTATAAATACAGCACATTCCTGTCATTTTCTTGTGACACAGGACAGCGCCTCAAGATTCCTTATGGCGCTGCCCTGCACCAAAACCTCATAAATGAGGCTCTCAGGGTCAAAATGTGCATTTTGCAGCACATCTTTCACCCAAAATTAATAAACCATCATATACACTGAAAAAACACTCAATAAATATTTCAGTGGCCCGGGTAAACCAGATCCTATACAGGAATGATGTAGGTTTGCCTTTCTTGTAATACTTTTAAGAAAATGGTAGCAAAATAATGTCTTTTTCATCACAATTTCCATGCAAAAAAAGTCTAAAAGGCCATAGATATTTGCAGGCCGTTCAGAAAATGTAATTTAACACTATATTTTTTTGACCAGAGCATCAGTCGACACTTCTAAGACCCTCATTACAAGTGCTTAATTCTGTTGCAAACATTAGCAGCTGTTGCTGGCATCATCGGAATTGTACATTTTTATTTTCACTCAGGGAGTTTAGCTCTTGAAAACAACAACAGAAATCTCGCTATAAAAGTCAACAAAAAATGAAGAATTGCTGGGGAATCTGACCCAGACTGGCTTATTCCTCAGAATTTCCCTATTTTGAAGTGGGCCCTCTAAGGCACACTCATTATGGGCTGAATTTTCTACGTTCTCAGATTTACCAGTCCCCCAGGTATTAGTAACACTAGGGGTGGGGCAAATACGCTTCATTTTCTGGGCCATTTAACCCCTCCCCTGCTGATGACGGAACCGCTCCGTCATCAGCTGCGGTGGCGCTGTGCTGATGACGGAGCGGTTCCGTCATGGTCCGCCCAACGCTCCTGCGCGGTGCGAATTCCGCGCCTGCGCTGAGCGTTCTATTGAGCGGGCGGGGCCGTGACGGAATCGCTCCGTCATGAGCACAGCGCAACCGACGCTGGTGACGGAGCGGTTCCGTCACCAGCGTGCGCCCGCCGCTCGGCCGCCCTCCCCCCTTAGCACTGCGGCGGAATAGCCGCCGCAGTGAAGGGGTTGAAATGAGGGTCCGTGTATGTTGTTTCAGTAATATGTTATAGAATCGAATCTCCTTGTCAGGGTGGAAAAATAAAAATGTAAACAAATCTCACAGTTCCAGATGGGTCATGGGTGAGCTGAACAGACTGAACATGCTTATAGAGGAGTTTTCTCAATTAGGGTTTGGAGATCTTGCAGGTTTAGGCAACTGACAGTAGCAAATAATCTTACAATTAAGGCTTCAAATGTTAGCACGCTAAATTATCCGTTTTAAATGTATACTGGTAAATGCAATAATTCTGTCCTCAAACTTCGGCTCGCAAGTTCATGAAAAACACAGATTTTGCTAACAAATTCACACTTTGCATTCTAGAATATTCAACTTCACATCACCAAAGAAAAACGTATAATTTTCATATAAAATATTTTGTCCTCAAATACCACGTTTTCACTCTTTTTGTAAACATATGTATGAAGCCCATTCACTTTTCATTCAAATATTCACATGTTCTATGGCCACACATGATAGGGTCTGCTTGCGTAAACATCTCATACCACGGTTGAGTCAGGTATGCTAAAAAAGGACCACTTTTATATTCATCCCAGAAGTTTGCAATTTGCGGACGTTATTACTCTGTGGATGCCCATCAGAGATCAGGAATTGCCATCATTGTGACAGAGGCTGCATTATATCTGGGAAAGTCACCCTGGTTACTGGAGGAAACAATCGTGTTTTGATGGCCCCAATATGCCAAAAATTACCATTAATATGTTGGGGCCAGTATACCCAACAGAATACACCCACGCACAAATACACATGTGCTTTCGGGCACACCCACCTGGACATGCTTTGTTTTCACATATATGCATATATCACAATTTCGAAAAAATAAATGTTTTACTTGTCTTTTATTGGCTCAGCTGACCAGGAAGAAGACTGTTGCAATTCAGGACGTCCACTACTCCACCGAGGGGGCCTGAAGGAACCTGGTGCTGAGTCAAGTTTGCAAAACTGGGAACCGGATATAGTGGCATGTTAGGATTAAGGAGAGGAAGGCCTACCATAAGACCTCTCCCAGCGTCTGATAGGGCTTCATGGCACAGCCTTATAAGAAGCTGGAATGTTGGGTCTCACTCGCTTTCATTTGGTTTGTTCCTCCCCTCAATGCGTATCTCTTGACATGTTGTGTTTTTGAGCATGGGCACTGTTTGCCTTGGGCAATGGAGTGTGCTGTGTGAAGGGGCATATTAGATTTACAAACCCAAATAAGCAATCAAGATTGCTGAATATGTTTGAGGCAGTCTGCAGAAATACTGTTATCATGGTGCAGCCGCCAGCCCCTTCACATCTTCCTATGATTGGTAAGGTCCCATGCACCTTCAGCGTGCATGAAAACTCAGTCTGACAACAGCATGCTTTCATGCAAGCTGGCAAGCATCTTTTAGCATGTCAAGTGAAGGGCATGTGTGGTGATTCACAGCATGCTATAATGCACCTCCCAAATGCCCACAAGATGTTCCTCCGTTGTGAAGCCCTCAAGGCGCTTCAGTGATCTTCAAACTGTAAATGGAGTATCTAAGAGTACGGCTTGCTATCCCTGGAATCTGGATTAATCAATATGCATTGACACATAACTTATCGTAACATTTCTACAATCAAAGTCAGTGGCTGCCTTGAGGGCTAACTCAAGCGATACAAGACTTGATATCAAATGACAGTATCAATTTAAACCCTATCAAGACAGTATAGAATTTAGCTTCATCATGAAATGGTTAATATAAACCAGTTGATAGAACTGAATCTCAGATATAAAATTGGAAGAATTCACACTTCATCTTACCATGAATTCAATTTGCTCAGATTACCATTACTTCTTATTTAAACCCACATCAACCAAAGCACACACAGCTTTGTACCAACTCTCCCATCTTTGGTGAATCAAGCCATAACTTTTGTACCAACATTTAGAAACATTATCCAAGTCTTAGTCACAAGGCCAAATACAGGGGCCAAGCCCCAAGAGGCACTTCTGGAAACACTGGCCTTTCCACACTAACATGGCCATGTCCTGTGCCACAATATACCCACCTACTCATTTGGAACACTCTGTATATATTATTTGATGTTTGGAAACACACAATTGAATTAGTTTAGCATCTTACCATGAATTCAGATATTTTATGTATGTAGCTATGCCAAATGTATGATTTTATATCCATAACATTCAATTTCAATGACACTTTCAGGGAAAAGTGGTGTGATCTACACACAAAAACCTCCCTGGAAATCCCTGGGTCTCCAGTATGCAAAAAGGCTGGATTTGTATTTTCCCTCAGTAGCTAGTGCCTCTTTCCCAAATACTATGATCATCTCTCACAACAAATTTCAGTGAAATTCTTTTTCAGAAAATGACTTTTATGTTTTTCAGTTTAAAATCATGTTTATTTGGACCGTTGGTCCACAAACAATACATATATTGTTAGAGGTTCATCTAAAAAAACACACTAAAACATATCTTAAAACACATTCAATATAAAACCCCCCAATTAGTCTGATTGGTGCTAAATCATTAATAAAACTCATTACAAAGGGTAAAAAGGAATGCCTTCACTCTTTGCATACATTTTTCCCAATAGCAACGGCAATATCTAGATGGGTCATTTCAGTCATTAAAGTTACTGCCTGGGCCCTAGATTTAATTTCATATTTCTTAAAAATCGGTTTTAAGAACATAATTCGTAAATCAATAAACTTATGACAATCGAATAAAATATGTAACAAGTCACATGAGGTGCCCAAAGTACAAGTACATCTTCCCGTCTTATCAATCAATACGCGTTTTGCCACATTATTTATATAACACGTGTGACAGGGTGAGTTCCCCGGGGGAGGAACCATACTCAGAACTGGACTGGTGGTCCGCCACCCCCATCTTACCTGCTTCCCTTCCCTCTCAACAGCCGCCTGATTACCACCCCGACTGGGATATCACAGAATCCGAGTCCTGTTGGGCGAACGAGAAACCCCGGGGACACTGCCCCTTTAAGTCAGATCCCTCGGAAGACCTGGCTCCGCCCATCTCGTGCATCACAAGCACGTCAAAAGAAGGCTGGAACCAGGAAGCGTCGGACGGCTTTTTCCTGGAGGATCAAGGAGTCAGCTGGAGCGGAGAGCATGGAGTGTACCGAGGAGGAGAGCGTGAGGAGAAAGAAGCGTTCGAGACTGGAGAGACCGGAGCTGCGTTGCAAAGCCAGGAGGCCAACGTATCCACGCTTCGCCCCGCCACGCTCAAACGGGATTAGCGTGGCTCCAACAGGTACAGGGCAGAGTGGCGGGCTGGGTGGGACGCCAGGTCCAACCTCCCGATTAGTCAACTGCATAGCCCCGTGTATAGTCATTAATCCCCTCCCCTTTTCCCCACGAGTACTCTACCACTCACGGACAGTGTATACTGCACCATTGCACTGGTTTCCCTCACTCCCGGTCCTACCTAAGTGTTTTGGTCCCATACCACGACCTAACACCGCCCTCTCTCTCCCTTTCTCCCTACTACCTCGGAACCGAAGGGAGTGTGCTGACCACGGAACAAGCTGGAGCTAGCCCAGAAGTCTACCTTTGACCTGGCCACCTTTGCAAGAGAGAAGATTACAAGCCGCAGAAGGAAGTCTTATATGCAAATAAAGCCTTCGCTTAAAACCTATTTCTCGAAGTCCGACGGTAAGTCTACGGCCCCTACCTCCCTTTCACAGGGTGTGTTAGACTCTAGTTCTATGTCCCTCCCCAACCTGGGACACACAGGTTCACCCCAATTCTTACCCTGAGAACTTCACTTCATAATTCAACAAGAGGGTTGCTGAACTGTTCCTATAGAGAGTGGACAGTTAGGTAGAGCTGGCGTGACCAAAGGTGTGAGTATTACACCTTTGGGCATCCATTTTGTTGGATGTAGTTGCCTCACACACCCAAAAGGGTGTCATGCTTCATCATTGGCGGTTGCTCCTCGTCGGGGAGGCGGTGCAATCCCCGACGGGCTCACCTCAAAGAGGGGCTCTTTGGCGGAGATCTTTTGTATCCAACTGCCTTATAGTGAAGTGCGGGTGTGTGGGCGGGATAGCAAGTTTGCCTGGTGAAGTGATTAAAATGTAGCAGGGGGTGCCGGAAACCACTTTATTCTGGAGGTCCCCCTACTGCAATTAAAACCGTGAAGATAGCTCGCTAGGTGTCAATACGTTAGGTAGAATGACCCTAGAAGAGACTTGAAGAACAACTGGTCAACATGTTTCTCGCACTGGGGTTAATTCACCTGCGATTCATCAGGACCTTATAAAAGTGAAAAAATTAAATGAACTAAACAACATGCTAGTGTCATGTATGTAGTGTAGGTCTAGTTTACCTCTGTGGAAAATCCTATGCCTAGACAAAGAGAAAGAAAAGGAGATAAACATTAATAGTATTATATTTCTCTTAAACAGCAAGGAGGGTCAACGCCAGGGTATGAACAAAGTGTGGCATGCTGGTGGTGGTGTTGGGCAATAAACACAACCTGTACATGCCTGAGTGGTTTCAGCGTGCAGTGTAAAACTCACACACTCGCACTATGTATGTGAGAAAAGTGATGGTTAAAAATCAGTGGTTTAAAAACAGCAGACTTATAAATAACACCATCTATGTCACAATGTGGCAAGTCGAGTAATGATTGTGTAAGTGACACCATCTATATCTCAATGTGGTTTGTCAAACAAAGGTGTAGAAGTTAACAAGCTCCTGACTCACCTAATGGTCAGGGACTAAGAGCCACATGAGTGGTCGGCGGGTCAGTACATCGGGGTTAAGCCTTCAGGTTTAGCTACAGGGGGAATAAAAGTATTATCCTCGAGGTGGCTTCATGAAAAATATGGTTAGAAGTGGGCACGGATGACTGGGATAATCCGTGTTGCGTTTGGGTGTCCTATCTTACCTTAATCTGCCCGTGTCCGCGTGGAAACACCTACCCATCTCCGCCGAGCTCGGATAGATGGGTGGGTTCGGCGGCAAATGTTATTTAAGGAAACCGGCATCGTAAGATCCTAACCGTTTCCGCCCTTCCGTGCAGGTCACGTGATAAGGTTAGTATCTATGGCGGCCATGATGTAATGGTCAAAACGGGACGCTTACTAAATCCGTAGTGGCTCACGGACAGAGTTTGCTGAAGTACAGTGGAACGTAACCGTATAGTTGAAAGGTAGTCAAAGAATGTTAAGTTATTAAGTTATAGGGTCAACCGCTCGGTGTGTTTAATACTTAGAGGAGCCAACATCATAGGATTAGACCCGTGACCACCCCTCAGATGGGTCACGTGATGTATTAAGTAACTATGTCGGCCATGATGCAAGGGGCAAGGGGTCTTGTAAAGGGACCTGGACTGTATCACAAAACAATGGAAGTGTAGTCATATAGACAAGAAATTACGAGCAGGTATATCTCAATGGTCGATCGATCAGACAATGCATATCGCTTAGGGGCTAATGGGGAGTATTTAAGCCCTGACTGAGTAAACATAAAGAAACCATACCGAGTGTCAACAAGTGGCTAATGGCTTGTTTAAAGCGAGTGCCAGGGGATATCCTCATTCAGTCCACGGCTATCAGAGGATAGTCGGTGGACCCATCTCTGTTCCTTCCGGAAGAGTGCATTTTTAGGGCAGTTGGGGCTGGATTCCAATATTACCCACTTCAAAGAATCTGCATTATGGTTGGATTCCACATAGTGTTTGCACATTTTTGTATGGGTTTTCTTACAGCGGAAGTTGCTGCGATGTTCAATAATGCGGGTTTTTATTGGGCGGGTTGTCATCCCAATATACTGTAAATTGCATGGGCAAGTCAGCAAGTAAATGCAATGTGTCGTGTTGCAATTAGTGTGATGCCTGAGTTCCCAATTGAAGGCCTCAGAGAGTTTTATAGTTTTGAGTGTCATGGTGTACCTACAGACCCCACAGGAACCACACAGGTAATGGCCCATGACGGGGGGTAGATGCCAAAGGGTTTGTTGAGTCTCTTTCCTTGCTTTCTTTGGTCTAGTGCTAATCAGGATATCTTTCAGGTTCTGTGATCTCTTAAAGGCAAACCTTGGTTGTTCCAGATCCAAATCACCTGTGTTGAGGATTTCCCAGTGGCGTTTGATGGTATTTTTTATTTTGTTAGACAGGGGGGTGAAGGTGGTGACACAAGTGATCGGTTGGTTCTCGACCGGTGTACTCTCCTGTCTCTCTAATAGAGCTTCTCGGTTATTATTCCTAGCCCGTTTTCTAGCTTTGGAGACATCGCTTTTTGGATAGCCTCTGTCTAGGAGGTTCCTAGAAAGGATTTTGGATTCCTTCTTATAGTCGGCCATGTCGCTACAATTGCGTCGTATCCGGAGAAATTGTCCGAATGGTAAGTTAGAACGTAAGGCCTTGGGGTGATGACTCTTATAATGGAGTAGACTATTACGGTCTGTAGGTTTTCTGTACATTGTGGTGCTGAGGGTCCCCTCTTCTAGTTTGATTGTAAGGTCAAGAAAGGCAATTTCCTTTGATGAAGAGGACATAGTGAAATGTAAGAAAGGGTTCAGTGTATTAACCCATTCAAAGAAATCCTCATGGGCTGTCAAAGGGCCTGTCCAAAGGATTAAGACGTCATCTATGAAGCGTCTCCATATTTTAATGTTGTCTCGAAAAGGATTAGACTGGTGGTGTATATGCTTGTCTTCGAACTCAGCCATATACAGACACGCCACCGAAGGGGCGAAGGTACTGCCCATCGATGTCCCTTGGGTCTGGTGATAGTATTGTCCTTTGTACTCAAAGTAATTCTCGGTGAGTGCTAGGGTGGCGCACTCCATGATGAAGGTTTGTGGCGTATTCGAGTTCCAGGTCTCTAGGCCCAGTCTTTCCTCTATTACTTCTAGGGTGGCCCTCTGAGGAATATTGGTATAGAGGGCCTCCACATCTAGAGTAATCAAAAGATCAATTTGTGTTGTATCCTGGATGGAGTTCAGAATACGTAAGACATCTGTTGTGTCTTGAATATATGAGGGAATGCATTTCACAAGTGGCTGCAGAAAATGGTCACAAAATTGTGAGAGTGGCTCCAGGACGGAGTCGATCCCTGACACGATCGGTCTCCCTGGTACTGGTTTGGTTCCTTTGTGGATCTTGGGTAGTATATAGAAATATGGTACCCGAGGGTCCTTTTTCGTCAAAAACTCTGCCTCTTTTTTGGTGATCCATTCTTCGCTCTCTGCACTCACCACCAAACCTGTAATTATGGTCTGTAAGCGCCTGGTTGGGTCACTGGGAATGGGTGTGTAGTACCGGCGATCATTGAGTTGTCTGGTGCATTCCAGATCATAATCCACAGTATTCAACAGAACTGTGGCACCGCCCTTGTCTGCCTGCTTAATGGTAATCAGGGGGTCTTCTGCCAGTGATTTCAAAACCATCATCTCATTTCGGGAAATGCTAGAATGCTGTGTCTGTCGGTCCAGTTTATTTATTTCTTTAAGTACAGCTTGTTCAAATGTCAAGACTTCGTTTGGGACCATCCCATTGTGGGGTGTGAAGGTTGAAGGGTTATGTAAACCAGAGTCTTCAGTTAGTTCGCAGGGCTTGCCTTCAAAGAAGGCCTTAAGTCTTATTTTCCTGAAAAATGATTGAATTTCTCTGGTTTGTTGGAATAGGTCAATCCTCGGGGTGGGGACGAAGCCTAACCCTTTTTGGAGGGCTTGTTCCTCTCTCTCTGTAAGGACACGATCTGACAAGTTGACCACTAGACTCATTTTGGTCCTGATCGGTTCGTGCTCCTCGTGTCCATCCCTTGGGGGCGTGTATCCTCCCATTGTACTCTCTTTTCTTGCGCGTTCCCTCTTTTTCGCCCTCGCCCTCTGCCCCAGCCTCTGCCTAAAAAAGGGGGGTGTGTAGGATTTTGGGGGGCATAGAACGGAGGATATTGTGGAGTCAATGATGGTTGGAAATGGGGGAATTGTGGGAATTGCCAGAAGGGGGGGCCCATCTGTTGCCCTTGGTAAGGGAAATTTTGAAAATTGTGTTGTCCACGGCCTCTTCCCCTTTTGGCCCTCGGTGGCATCTGTGGGAGGTCATTGCTCTCACTACTGTCAGAGCCACTGTTCGACCCTCTTCTTGAAGAAGTAGCGCTTGAGTCTGAGTTATAGTTTGTTCCAGGGGGGACATAGTCATCCTTTAAATAAGGGTAAACTTTTTCCTTTGAAAATCTTTTGATATCTTTTTGCAATTTTGCTACTTTTTGATTCATGAGGTACTCTTTATGTTCCGCCATTTCTTTGTTTAACTCAGCCAATTTAGTTTTAAAACCTGGGTTGAGAACCGCAGTCTTCAATGCAGCCTCGGCTCCTTGAATGCGGACCAGAAGCGCATCTGCTAATCGTTTTGCCGTGTTTACGATGAGAATGAGAAGGTCATGGGTGCACTTCTACGAGACCTGCGACCATTCGATCTTAAATTGTCCGTCTTCCCAGAAAATTCTGGGAAAATTTTTAACGATCAAGCCGTTGGGAGCAATTTTGGCTTTAAAATATTCAGCCATCATAGTCCCATGTATTGTTATTCTTATCCACTCTCGTTTAAGATCTGACAAGGATTGCCACTCGGCTGTATTACTCCCCGAGGCCGGTTCTACGTCAATGCCAAAGAGCGATGGTGTTCTCATAATTGCTGCTGCATCCTCTTCACCGAAGCTCAACCCCTGACCCTCCATTGTGGATTGGTCAGGGAACGTGCTCCAGGTGAAAAGAGAGTCCTTAAAAAGAATGTGGGGGAAAGAAGTTCAAAACCCAAATAAGGGTCTGAATGGTAACCGACCCACCGAATTGGTATAGGGTCCCTAGGATGGGGGATCTGTCAAAACTAACCCACCGGAGTTAACTTCCACGGTTTGCGCCGTGCAAAAGTAATTATCAAAAAGAAGGGAGAGTGATCTATCGATCAACGGACACTAATTACCACTCAAGGGGGTGGAAGGTCCAGTCACAGCATGTGCCCGTGTCAAGTACAAGTAATTCAACAAGAGGGTTGCTGAACTGTTCCTATAGAGAGGGGACAGTTAGGTAGAGCTGGCGTGACCGAAGGTGTGAGTATTACACCTTTGGGCATCCATTTTGTTGGATGTAGTTGCCTCACACACCCAAAAGGGTGTCATGCTTCATCATTGGCGGTTGCTCCTCGTCGGGGAGGCGGTGCAATCCCCGACGGGCTCACCTCAAAGAGGGGCTCTTTGGCGGAGATCTTTTGTATCCAACTGCCTTACAGTGAAGTGCGGGTGTGTGGGCGGGATAGCAAGTTTGCCTGGTGAAGTGATTAAAATGTAGCAAGGGGTGCCGGAAACCACTTTATTCTGGAGGTCCCCCTACTGCAATTAAAACCGTGAAGATAGCTTGCTAGGTGTCAATACGTTAGGTAGAATGACCCTAGAAGAGACTTGAAGAACAACTGGTCAACATGTTTCTCGCACTGGGGTTAATTCACCTTCGTAATCAGCAATCCGTTAGCCTGTCAATATAGGGAAAGCTTTGTTAATTTTTCCATGCAACAGTCATAAAATGCACTGAGATTTTATTTGCAAGGTAGTTTTGGTCATGTGCATGGGATATTTCCTTCCCCAAGGTCCTAAGTATCTTCTTGTCAATGCTAATCATAAGGCTAGTAGGGCACAATTTAACCTCCATCATACGACATAGCTTCGTCATAATCGCCCTAGTCTCTCCTGGCCATTTTAATTCGCTATTCAGTATTTCGTTTTTACACCATTGTGAAATTTTGGTCTTTTCGTCTACTCCTAGACGTTGCCAGAATCGAAGTAACGCCATACCGGCTAGAATGCTCCATGAAGTGAGTCCTAATTCCAGTCTTACTGCCTGGACCATGGCTGACAAGGGCAGTGTAAATAGATTTTTTTAGGTTTTTACCTTCCTCAACATCCCAGCTCTCTTTACCGCTCAGGTATGACTTTTATGTGAATGCCTTTTTGCCTGTTTCTCTGCTAATGTCATACCCTTTGTTGGACTTCGCCCTGTCAGCAGCGGCATTACCAAACTCTTTGCCTTCACAATCCTGTTTTCTGAACCAATACTTGTTGGCTTTTAGTACTCAGAGCACTTTACCCCTGCTAGGCAGTGCTAAAGTGCTTGTCCTCTCTCCTTTAGACATGTTGATATTTGTTTATACTCAATTGGCACATTTAATTTACTAGTAAGTCCCTAGTAAAGTGCTACTACCTGTATTAACGGTCCTGTAAATTGAATGTATTAGTAGGCCTGCCACACTAATTGTGCCACCACTTAAGAAGACCTTTTAAACATTTATCTGGCCACCCAATGTTGCTTGTGTGTGCAGTTTATACTGTCATTTGAACCTGGCACATTAAACCATACTTTTTAATACATATTAGTCACCCCTAAGGTAGGCGCTAAATAGCCATTAAGGCAGGGTGCCGTGTATTTAAAAGGTTGGACATGCACTTTTAACTTTTACATGTTCTGGTTGTGAAAAACTCTTAACTTCATTTTTCACGACTGCAAAACCTATCTCCCCCATAGTATAACATTTGTTTACCTGATCACATTTAATAACTGGCAATTTCAATTGGGAGCAGGTAGGGATCTTGAGTTTGGTGTCTAAAGAAATGTAATTTAAATCCCTCTTTAATGGTAAAGTCTGATTTAAAATCACAATTCTGAAAATGCTATTTCAAAAAGTTGGCATTTTCTTGTCCTAACCATTTGGTGCCTTCAGCCTCTATCCTGGGTCACATGACTAGATGTAGCTGGTCCTTGTGTATTACTCACAGACAAAAGGGGAAATAGGTGTTTGAGAGGATAGGTCATCTCTGACTTGACAGGGGTTGGAGCTGTCACCTACCACACTTGAACATCACAAATCCTCTGAATCAGCAAACTCACCAAGGGTTTGATAGTAGGTTTTTGTGTCCCTAAACAGGCAGGGGCCAGGGTAGGAAGTGGACACATTGGAAACCCAGACACCTACTTCAAAACATCAAAGCTGGCACCAGGTATAAATATTGGACCCTCAGATCCAACTCTTCAGTACACCTCTGTACCTGTGGATACCACAGAAGAAGGACTGATGTGCGGTGCTGCCTTGCTGGGAGAAGGTCTGCTACTCTGCTGCCCGTCTGCCTGCTGTCCTAATTGCTGAGAAGGAAGACTGGAACAGCACCCTTCATCCCAGTCTGAAGTGACTTCAAGGGTCAGCTGGCTGACCTCCTGTTCTGAGCTACAGGGCCATAACAAGCTCCAAAGGTATCCCTGCTTATGTTCAGCTGACCTGCTAACTGAACCTGCAACAGGACCTACACATTGACCTGCCTGAGCCCTGCTGGCATTTTCTAAGTGAGTTCCTGGTCCCCAAGAGGTACCCTTTAGGTGCTTGACCCTTGGAATGGCATCAGTTGAGGTTTCCTTTCAAAGAAAGGACAAATCCTTAAGTTTTGGGCTCTTTGAGACTGGTAACTGGCCTCTTCCCACCAATATCTTGCCACCCTTCAATGCAAAGGTCCAGTAAACCCAACTCTTTGCGCCACATCAACCGCCAGCAGCACCTGGCATTATGAGATCTGCACTTCACACTGCAGAATCAATAGCCCATGGTGACTGCCAACACGAATCTTCAGCAACAACAATCTATGTCACGCTACACGATCTTCAAGCTAGAGCGATGACCATCCATGACGCCCAGCCTGCTCTTCCTGCTACTGCAATGCCCATCCACAATGCTCTCCCTGCTCCTCTGTGCTGCTTCTACCATGAATGGAACTCTTTGTGCTGGACTTTTGAAGGTAACTCTTTCAGCAGGACTTACCTGTGCCTATATCTGGCCTGCGCTCCATCGCAGTCAGCCTGAACTTGTGACTTTCACCTTGTCTCGGACAACCAGATGACCACGAGTGGCACTTTGTACTTTTAGGCGCTTAACTTACCGTAAATCTTTAACATTGCATTTCTCTGGCACTTTTCATTGGATGTTTGTCATTGTGGTGTTAAACTATTTATTAAATGTCACTCTTTTTTTCTAACTTGCTGTGCGATTTTTCTTGTGCTGTGTTTTGCCTTTAATTACTGTTTGAAGTGCTGCATAAATACTTTACACATTGCCTTTTGGTTAAGCTTGACTGCTTTGTGCTAAGCTACCAGAGGGTTAAGCACAGTTTAATTTGGTGTTTGCTTGTGTTTCACCCTGACAGAGATTGTGGGTGCTGCCTGAGTAGGGCTTCACCCCTTCAACCAGTGTCCCAATTTCCAACACCCACCTATACATGTCAAATCTGCTTTATATGTAGAGAATACAGGAAACATAGAGTTGTAGGACTTCAGCTCTCGAAAGCAATCTCCGTTTATTTAAGGCATTTTATAAACAATTGTTTGTGGTTTGCAAGGTATCATTTGTAACAAGTTCTGCAGTCCTTTGATGTCTCTTGATCTTTAGCTGAAAAATGTTATAAGGTTAGTGGGGCATCAGTGCTGGATGACATCAGAGGCAACAAGAGCAGCTAGTGAACACGGCAAATGACAGAGTAAACAACAAGTCAAAATTAACTTGACACTGTTGTATGTGTGAGCCATTCATTTCCCATGTTCTAGCCTACGTCCATCCACAGGTTTGGGATACCATTTTAATTGAGAGCTTTCCATACTCTCCATTTCCATTTATTCATTTCAGTTTCAAGTAATTGCCTTGCCATTACACAATTAAAATAGATTTTAAGCTCTGTCTCAACTCATAACTCCGAGTACAATTTTGGGGAAAAACTTTGGAATATAATGATTTATTTCTTATGTAGATCTGCCTTTAACAAAAAAAAGTCAAACCATCTTGAGTATTTCACAAATCCTGGGTATTTTTACAATTCGTAATAAGTAATAAATAGGACACAAATGTAACCTAGATATAATTTGTAGAAAACATGAAGGCTTTTTTTTTTTTTAATATGTTTATTGATTTTCATCAAGTAGAAAAACATCAATATGCATGTCTGATAGCACATCATGATCCATACAAACCAAACCCCATTCCCTCCCACCTGACCCTTGGCTGAAACTAATATATGGGCAAACCGGTCTAAACGTACATTTGGTTGAGTAACATCATATATGTAGAAGCTGATATCTCGAAGACCTGAACATAGACATGTCGGAAAATTAGAATTGAACCACCATCATAAGCATTAGGGCATGCTAGTATTCCCACCATGGAGCATTTCTGAGGGTAATAAGTGAGCTGGAATAGGCAGCCAGCCCCGACTCATATATGTACAATCATACTGAATCTGGACAGGTGAGCAGATATGCCGTTAGTGGGGCCCAAAAGTCCTTTGGACGTGAGGTCTCAGGAAGTTCCTCCTCATACGTTTGTAATTGAGTCTTACATTACAACAGATCACAGAGCCATTTTTTCTTAGTCCAAGCCGCCGATGCCCCCCAACATTGTGCCACAGCTCTCTTCGCAAACAGGTTAGCTAGTGCAATTATTTGTCTATTACAGGGCTTGAAAATTTTGACATATCCTAGTAAGCAGATTTCGGGGGTGCACTGTACCGGCTCCTGAATTATATCTGTTAGCATCTTCGTCACTTCCTCCCAGAATGCAATCACACATCCACATTGCCACGCCACATGCACAAAGTCTGCGTCTGTCCCTCGACACCTCACACAGTTAGCATTCTCCCATAACCCGTATTTAAAAAGCTGCATCGGGGTATAATATAGTTGGTGCAGGAACTTAAAATGTATTATTCTCAAGTTACAATTAGCCGTCAGACGGCCAGTAAGTGTACAGCATACTATCCACATATCAGGGGTGAAAGTGTCTCCCAGCACTGCCTGCTACTTTAAAAATGATGGGTGCTCGTGCTGCTCCTGCTCGCGCAGCAATGCGTTATAAAGTTTGTTGATTAGTCCATGATGTTCTGCACTCGCCAGCATCGCCTTCAAGGCCCGCAGAGCTGTAGGTTCAGACGGGAAGTCCGAATACACAGTTCTGATGGTCTGCCTCACACGCACGTACGTGAAGCCTAACATGAAACCTCTGTCCTCCCCCTTTTGCACCTCCTGTAGCGATTTGAAGCGACCTTTCTCATAAAGATCCCCGATCCGTGTGATTCCCACTCTGGCCAATTCACAAAGAGCTTGCTGCTTTCGCGCAGCTGATATATCCGGATGGGACCTCAGGGGTGATAACGGGGCATATAAGTACAGTAGTTGAGCTCTGTATGCCAGCTGTAGCCAAGCCCAAGTAGTACATTGCACTGGGTTAATCTCAGTCCAGGGGCCCCCTGTACCGCCTGACAGGGTCGCCACCTGAACCGCCATTGGAAGCACCGCGTCTGCCTCCACAGCCACATGGGGCTGATAGCGCTGCGGGTCGTGCCAATATTCGGCAAACTGAGCCTGAGCACACAGGTAATATAGTCTGAAATCAGGAGCTTCGAAGCCCCCACACTCAAACGGTTGCACCAAAATGTTAAATGTTAAATGTCGTATACTTGTAAAGAGCACAGCTGCCCCAGCAAAGGGGCGTCCCGGCGCTGTATACCGCTGGGGAACCCATCCTGGCTTTCCCTGTGAGATGGTCCCTCCTGGGCATCTCCAAGGTGAAGACAAGCATCCCTGGCGCTGATGGGGCCGTTAGTAGAGATTAAGCAAGCTATTGCCCAGAGTTGCTGAGTGGGACCCATGGTTGGAGTAGGCACCGAGGCGAGAATTATCGAGTCCGCTGACCATGGCCCAAGACCCTGCCACGTCGGGAATCGAACCCTGGTCCCGGGCCGACCTCTGCTTTCGGGTCTGCCACCTCTAACCAGTGACCCACACCACTCCACTCCAAAAGGTCCCACTTACACCTTGACTTCTTCCCACCCCAGACGAATGTCGATAACACGGACTGAAAAGTTTTGAAGAATGCCATATTCAATTTAATAGGGATATTGATGAAGAAGTATAATAATTTGGGGAGAAAAGTCATTTTGACCACTGCCAGTCTATCTGCCAACGAAAGGGGCAGGTGGGCCCATCTTTCGGCTCTCTCAGTGATACTCGTGATCGCCTGCCCATAGTTCTCCAAAATTACCACATCCGGGTCCCTATGGATCCAGACGTCTAGATATTTCACAGGGTCTGACATCCAGGTCAGCGGAAACTCTAGTGCAATCTCCTTCATGTGGGCCGTAAGGGGGAAGACCACCGACTTCGACCAATTGATCCCTAGGCCCGAGAAGCGCTCAAACTTGACATATTCCCTAAGTAGCTCAGGTAGGTACACCTCGGGGTCGCGCACGTAGAGCAACATGTCATCTGCGTATAACAATACCACCAGTGGTCTCTGTCTGAACCACAACGCAGCCGCACCATGCAATTGCCGAAGTTTACAGGCAAGAAGTGAAAATAGTATAGGTGACAGTGGGCATCCCTGACGGGTGCCACCCCTGATCGGGAACTGGGTAGATACCCACCCATTCACACGCACCCTGGCAACAGGGTCGTCATATAGTATCCTCATCCATTTTAAGAAAAAAGGAGGAAAACCCATCCGGAGCAGAACCGTAAACATGTAAGGCCTTTGTAATGAATCGAAGGCTTTTGCTGCATTCAGGAGTACAGGAACAGCCTGAAAATCAAGTTAAAATAATGTAAAGTGGAGAAAATAGTACGGAGGTTATGTGTAGTGGAACACGCCGTGACAAATCCAGACTGGTCCGGTAGGACCAGCAGGGGAACCAATGGCTGCAACCTAGTTGCAATCATCTTAGCAAGGATTTTTGCATCAATATTTACGATTGAAAGTGGCCTGTACGATTCGCATTTATTCGGAGACTTGTCAGGCTTCAACAGTGTCACTAGTAAGGCCTCCCGAAGAGACGGGGCAACTTCCCCGTATCGTAAGCCTCTGCAAAGACTTCCAGTAAACGTGGGGCCAGTTCGGACGCGTACGCCTTATAAAATTCGCTAGGCAGTCCGTCCATTCCTGCTGCCTTACAGGTCGGGATTGACATGATAGCCATTTTCACGTACTCATCATCAAACGGCAGCACCAGATATTCCCTGTGCGCATTAGAAAGTCAGCCCAATGCTACATCGTCTAGGTACGCGCCAATCTCCTCAGGAGATATATCCTGTTTGGTGGCATATAACCAGGTGTAGAATTGCACAATTGTCTCACTAATTTCAGGAGAGGAGTAGTGGGGCACATCGTCTTGGTCCAGCATTTCCGCAATATGGTCCTGGGTCCTAGGCGCAGCTAGTTTCTGCGCCAAAGATCTACTCAGGCGCCCTCCCTCCCCATAATATTGAGCTATCTTGCGACGAGTACAGTGAAGCAGCTCTTGCTCCACTGTTTCGTTATATTCAGTGATGAGCGACCATATGGCTGCCAGTTTTGTCGGAGAGGGGTTTACCTCATACTCCTGTTCAAGTGCGGAGATGTCGGAGGCCAGCTTTTTTATTTGGCGCCGGATATCTTGCAGCACTCCTGCCTGTGCCCCAATGCACACCCCTCTAATAGTCACCTTAAAGGCCTCCCAGAGCACCCCTGCACTGTCGACAGTGCCCTCATTTTCACGGAAATAGTTGCCAATCTCCTCCGTGACAGTCTGTTTCAAAACCGGGTCAGTCAATTCTGTGGGCTGCAATATCCACGAATAAGGCGGACGTTCGCATATGGGAACCTGCAGGTCCAGAGTTACCGGAGAATGGTCCGACAGTGTTTGGGCTTGGTGTTTCACCCCAGTCACCCACGAGCAGGCCATCTCAGAAAGTAGCCAGAAGTCCAAGCGGGACCAGGACCCGTGTACAGTGGATATGTACATGCTCTCCCTGCTGTCCAAGATGGCAGCACCTCCACACATCATAGAGGTTTCCTACATCGCATATTCCCCGCAGCGCCTCAGAAGCCTTTTTAAGGCGCGTCTCGCCACTATTTGTTCTATCTAATCGTGCATCCAGACATACATTAAAATCGCCGCCCCAAATGATCGCCGCCTGAGGGAACGCAGAAATCCTACGCCACACATCTGAATAAAAGGATGGATCATCCGCATTTGGGCCGTACACCTTCACCAGTAATACACTCATGCCACCCGAGCAGCCATGGAGGAGCGCCACTCTTCCTTGTTCATCCGTCTCCTCCCGAATTACCGTGAATGGGACTCCCTTTTTAACTAGCACCAATACTCCCCTGGAATAAGAGGAGTAGGAAGATGCAACCCGTATGCTCGCCCAATGTGCACCCAGTCCTCTGGCCGATTCCACAGTAAGGTGGAACTCCTGCAGCAGCACCACCTGCACTCCCATACGATCTAAATAGGCAAAGACAGATCTAATATTTTTTGGGAAGTTCAGCCCTCGCACGTTCCAGGTGATAAAACAAACAATATTATTCACTCTCAGCAGTGTTTAATAAAGTAGCTAGTTGCCCCATTGCGACACCACACATTCCAGGCCACACAAGTATAGTCAAACCATTGCAAGAAGATGACCAAATGACAAATTGCATAGTACATTTCCATTCCAGTTGTCCCAGCCAAACATCAGTACCTCTCAACTGTCCAAGTCCCCATCCCCCCGCCCACTTCAGCACCCCCAACTCGCCAAAGCCATCCCTTCCCTTTACATCCCCACCCCAACCCAACACAAATAATAACGTGTAGATATGGGGTACACCCATCGTGGGCGTTGAGAACTTCTGTCCTCCTATGAAATAGGAGGTGGCTAAGCAAACATCATTTGTACCTGAATTCCAGTTCAACACAATAGTGCTGCAGCCCCAAGGGGCGACCACAGATGACATAGTAGAGTCACGGTGCCTGTAGTGCGACATTTTACCTCTGTGCAATCTCGTGAATAAGAGACCAATATTCAATGAAACCCATGCCCCCCCAACGCATATATATCAATGCAAGCTTTAACTAGTGTTTAGTGATATCATCCGCTTCAGTCCTCGGTCTCAGAGGTTGCTTGAGATTTGCCCTGTCTCTTCTTCAACTTTTTTGCGTGTTCCATGGCTGCTTTAGGAGTGGTGAACATTTTTGAGGCACTATCAGAACCTATCCGCAGGTGAGCCGGGCATGACATTGCATACCGAACCCCTTCCATTTGCAGAAACTTCCTTACGGCCCCAAACTCCTTGCGTGCTGCCTGCACAGCCATAGTGAAGTCCGGGAAGAAAGATAGTGTACTCCCCAGATGCTCAATAGTCCCCTTCTCCCTGGCCATGCGCAGGAAGGAGTCGCGGTCTCTATATTTAAGAACCCTAGCAATTATTGGGCCCGGCGGCGCACCCGGGACCGGCTTGGGAGCTAGAGAGCTGTGTGCGCGTTCAATAACAAACATAGATGACAAGTGGGTAGTCCCAAAGATCTCTGTGATCAGCCACTCAATGGACTCCGGCAGTCCAATGATGCGTATATTGTTCGGCCCAAGAGCGGGCCTCCAAGTCCTCATTCTTCGCTTGAATGAGGGAGAGGACTTTCTCCATATTCAAGGTCTTCCCCGCAACTTCACTTACACCATCTTCAGCGGCGGACATGCATTGTTCCACCTCTCCCATGCGGGCATTTTGTTTTTCAAGCTGGGAAGACATGTGGTCCAGGCGATGGTTAACTGCAGTCATCGCACCTTCTATGGACTGGAGGCTTCGCTGCATGGCAAGGAGCGTGGTCTCCAGGGTGGATTGCTCTGTCACAAGAGACTCAGCCTCTGAGTCCGAGGCCGCCTTTTGGGAAGGTTTTGATGTTTTACACGCCTCAAACGTGAGACGCGTTTACAACTTTTCATTCCTGCCCATTATGCCTCCAGCGAGAGCGTCCCCACACAGGAAGAGACTATACCGGTAGACGTCAGGAGTGACCACCAAGCTCAGTCAAATATTAGCGCACTATCCAGGTCCCTGCACCCAACGGTCAGGCTCCCCCACTGTCTTCATGGAGGGGTAGGCAGCCAAGGCACACCCCGCGTGTCAATTGCAGTCAAGGGTGAGTGTGACGGGGTCAAGCCACCGATCTCTGAAACTGGTAGTCGGCTAAGCGCTCCTCCGTACTGGTCAGCCCCACAGTACCATTTGCGACGTCACTCTACCAAGCCCAGAATTACAGTGCACACAGCCATCAGTATCAGAGGTAGGAGTCTATAGCACAGTTCAATGGGAAAAGGATCACCCTACTCTGCTGTGTGTTAGCAGCACTCCTCCAGCCTCAGACTCTCAAAGGGCCACGCCTTCACCAACGATGCTCAACTAACAATGGGGCGTTGCGAAATGGCAGCGCTCACTGACCCCGGAGGTCGCAGGGGCCAGGCGTCTTCAAACGCGGTGCTAATCAATTTCCACAACAGAATCTCCAGCCACAGACCCGTCCCGACCGCTATCTTGGGGGCAGGCTCACAGCATCAGCAAGGCAGCTCCGGGGGGGAAGGGCCGCAACGCGGGCTGCACACACAGGCCGCAGGGCCCAGCCAGCTCCACAAGCCCCGGTCTTGCGCAGCTCCACCTCCGCGGCAACCCGCGAGCCCCCAGCACACCGCAGCGGAGCCGGGGCAGAGAGCGCGCCAGTTCCGCCCCCGCCTCCACGGAGGCAGGCCCAGCACAAGCTGCGTCCCACTCACCGGCACCGGGGACCCAGGCACCGCCATCCGGCAGGGGTCCTCCGCTCCTCCTCATTCTCCGGTAATTGGCAGCACACGCTCCATTGCAGTAGGGGCGAGGAATCACTCTCAGCCCGTCGCCGCTCCCCAAATCAGCGTCCAGCAGCGTCCAGCAGCAGGGGTCTAAATGTGTCACAGGACACAATCGCACCGTCTCCGCCTTGTTGCAGGATTAACAGGCCACCAGCTTCACAGCACCTCCGGTGCCGCCATTTCGCTCCTCTCAGGTGTCTGTCATCTTTGGCACGATTATACGCACGAGCCCAGCAAGTCATTCAGGAACTTTTCTCACCTGGCACATTCCCCTCAGGGCCACAGATGGCAAGGATTTAGAGCGGATAATGAGCGGAATGTGGCTTAGCCGGCAGAGCCTCACTAAAGTGCGGCCATCTTGCCGTGCGCCCTCTATCGTCCCCCTCGAAAACATGAAGGCTTAACAGTGTTTTTTCAACAGATTTCAGACATGGGCTTACAATTATCGGGTGTGGGGATATTCTAAGTGCTCAAAGTGTTAACATCAGTAAAATAAGTAGCAGTACAAGTTCACAACTCACAAATGATAGAGGCAAAAATAAATTAGAATTTTAAGAATAGTGCCCTCATAGTCCAGTAAAATCGGCAATTTCACATTATACTCGAAAGAAAGAAGTTAGAATTTGAAAGAATTGACTTAGTTAAAATATGCCCAACCCCCAACGCCCGATCTCTTATCCAACAGGACAGGGGCATATGGCTGTAGAGTAACCCTGGGCAGTGAACTCTGCTCCGCTCGTGGAGTTTGCAGAGTTTCCTGTACTCAG
Organism: Lissotriton vulgaris; assembly: GCF_964263255.1. NCBI lineage: Eukaryota > Metazoa > Chordata > Amphibia > Caudata > Salamandridae > Lissotriton > Lissotriton vulgaris. Next base: position 32,564 of record NW_028242599.1, read on the forward strand.
CGTTATGCAGAGCTCGCGAAGTTCCGGAAAAGTCTGCTTCGCATTCACCAACGTCAAGTTGGCGACCGCGAGCGAGGAAAATCCAACTCCTGGTGAGATTTTTCCTCGTTTGCGAGCGTGTAAAATAAACCGCCCTGCCAGATTCCTCAACATAGGGTGGTCAGGTTTCTCTTTGAGAGTAGTCGCATATGAGAAACTGCCTGATCGTGTTCAGAAAGCTGCCACTTGAGTAAAAATCCACTTGAGCGGCAAAAAAGGTAAGCTTGCGCTGTGCATGGTAATGTTCGCAATGATTGCACAGTGTGGACAAGCATCCAATCACTGCGAACAGCATTTTTCTACTGTACTCGGCTGCTCGCGGAGCTCCGTGTAGTGCAACCGAGTTTGATTTGCACTTTGCATAGCTTCGCGCAGTGCAACTCCGTGAACTCTGCCCAGTGTGTAGAGACCTGTTTTTATGGTGAAAAGCTGATATGTTCCCTGATTTTAAAGTCCAGAGGCAGGAATTCCAGGATCAGAGAAAGGAGATAACGTGGGCAAGTAACAGTCCCTTTGTTTTTCACTGTTATTCACAATGACAAATACAACGTGAGAAACACAATGGCAGCCACTTGGATGCTGTATCACTGTTTTCCATCCCAGATGTCCCACCATAGGAATTCTGGGATCGAAAATAAACAAAGGAGTGCAGAGCAACTTATAGAAGGCAGGTGACTGCTGTTTCTGGCCATGTCTGGCAGAGGTGAGATTTCACAGGGACTCCTTCTTTGACTAATCATTGATTGTTGCTTTCATTTGGAGGAACGAGTGAACAAGGACAGAGTGAGCCCGGTTCTCAAAACTACTTCCATGTTTAAAGTTTGCTTATATGAGCAAATACCCTTTTTACAAAGGTAAAATCACTTTTGGTATGCACAGAAATTTGTTATGCACGCCTAAAAAGTTCAATTCACAATACGATTGCTGAGAGACTGCATCTGCGCTTGCAGAGGTGGTTAGTTGGTCGGGAGTGGCAGGATTGAACTGGCTATTCTACCACTCTGCCATTTTACAGATGTGCTGAACACTCAGCACTCCTTAAAGAGCAGGGTGGCTGCCAACTCCAAAATATGCTCCCATCCACCATCTATGCACCCTGGACTGGAGCAACTTCCCCTCATCCATCGCAGCCACCGCAATGCTGCTCCAATTTAGGAAAGTATTGGAGTCACCATCTTTGAAGAACACTACATCAAAATGCATTAACCCTCCTCAACTCAGCTTTCTCTCCCATTTCTTGTTGACTTTAAGCTTGCCTTTGACCATGTACAGCACTTTTTGGCTAGCTTTGTGCTATAGAAACATCACATACACACATACAATATACAGAAGCCTCCTGCAGGATGGTAGCTGGCTTAAACATTTGGTTTTCTGTCCAGCCTGGAAGAGTGCGTTTCCAGTTTCAGTGTTGACTGCTCTCCGGGCTTGTGCATGTTCTCAAGTTCCTTTCCAACACTGTCCTTCTCTGGAAAAGGTTAGAAGTTCACTCTTGACCAGTGAATAAGTACATTTCTTTCTATGGTGGAAAGGCATATGCTGTCTGAGAGGGTTTTTTTTACACAGGGTAAATATTTTATGTGGAGAAGGAGAAAAATGGAAAAAGTAACATTACACAAGGGTGATGCATTTTCCTATGGGTAATAGTATGCCATGTGTATACACACACATGGAAACAACATCACATAGTTGGAAATAGCAACACAAAAACCTTTTAATAAGTACTCCTGGAAACCTGAGACTTTCGCAGGTTTGAAGGCATACCTCTTGAAAGTGTAGTGAGTTCCTGAAAGTAGTTAATCAACACACATCCCAGGTCATAGACACGCATATGCAAACTTATGACTTTTCACAAGGTCAGACACATTCAAATTTTCAGGAATTATATCATTTTGGAACTCACAGCAAAGGAATGAGTGACTTTGGTAGAACTAACATCAGTCAGTTAGCACTTGGTGATGTCACAGTGTTATAAAAGGAATGAAGACTAGCATAATACAAGATGCTCTGGGGGCTTGGAGTGCAGTAGTTTGAATCAGGAAGATACTTTCTGACTCCCTGTACAATGCAGATAAGAAGAGTTACTCAGTCTTGCACACAGAATCCCTCCTGGATTAAGGATACTTTTCAGAAATAGAGAGGTCAGTTGCCTCATATACTTTTAGGCACAGATGAGTACTTCCCTGCTGTCAGTGTCAAGCCTGCTTGCTGTTGGGGCCAAAAAAGGATGGGAGCTGGTATGGCCTGGTAGAAGTCAAATCAATTCAAAACCGAGAAGTGGCCAGCAAACTGCAGAAGAAACTATTGTTCAAACCCTATCCTTGGCTGTATATTGCTGGAGGTATACATATACTTGCTTGAATATTTCTCTCTTATGTATGAGAATCAATACTGCAAAGTCTGAACAGTATGTTTTCAGTAATTAGTAGTAGATGTTGCCAAGTATTAAACTCAGCCAATAGTAAAACTGAGGAATTATATGTAGGCATGTTGGGAGTTCAAAGGAGAGCTTTGATAATGGATATATGACATTTTTGAGTTCTAAACGTTTGTTTTTCTGCTTTCCTGTGCCTCAGTCTACCAAGGCACAAGATGGCTGCCAACAATTTCTGTTTTGGAGTGTTGACAGACAGTGGCAGCCAATCAGCATGCCTTCCCGAGAAAGCTTAATGCTCATTGGCTGTCAACACTTCAAACCAGGAAGTGTTGGCATCCATCTTGTGCTCGGTAGACCGAGGCATAAGAAAGCAGAAAAACAAACATGTAGAACACAAAAAGGGGGCAGGGTAGACACACCCTGACCCCCTAGGCCTGCCTATGATCTAATATGTGACATCATCAGCAGTGGATTGCGGGTGCGCCAAATATAGTTAGTACAACTAACTATATAGGAGCAATTTCAATGGTATTATATGAGTGAAATGTCCAGCTAACTATAACACCCCTAAAACTTATAGTTTTTAGAGTGAATTTCAAAGGTTGTTTAAAAGCTAATTCCTAACTATATGAGGCCTGAAACCTATGTTTTTTTCAGTGAATATATATATATATATAATTTTAACTCACTCTCTCCTCTGTCAAGAAGACCACCAGGGACACAGCGGCGTTTTAAATCTTGATTTATTCGGGATCAGTGGCGTGTATATATATATATATATATATATATATATATTTATATATATTTATATATTACCTACTGGTGGTCGCCAGTAGGTAGTTATAGTTAGGATTTGTTTCAATGCAAAATCTCAAAATTCTATTGTGAATAACTTTGGAGCCGGTTGACGAATCTGCCTGAAAAGTTCCTCAAATTTGCCTCGCGAAGCTCCGGTCCTTCCTTGAAAGTTTGGGGGGGATTCGTCAAGCGGGGGCCGAGATAAAAAGGGGGTCCCAAAACATGTTTTCCCCATGTTAATTTCCATGGGGCGGTCGACCTCACTTTTAGCCCGAAAGGCTGAATGGATTTCCACCAAACTTGGCAAAATTGTAGGGACTGGTACCCTGATGTGCCTTTGCTATGTCTCAAGAAATGTGCTCCAGTGGTTTTTACGAAAATTAACTTTGAAAAAATATATATTGGGCTACATTGGGCTATATATATGTTAGAGCCCAAATGTAGCCCAATGTAGCCCAATGTAGCCCAAAGATGGCCACCAGAGACAAAAAAAAACAAATGTATCCCAAATATCAGCCAGATGTAGCCCAACTATAGCCCAATGACAGAATGTCCTAGAGTGTTCTAAAGAACAACTAGAGCGCTAACACTCTTACTTATGACAAAAGTATGGCACACCTGAAGTCATCTTGATTGGAATAAAGTGTTAACACTTAAAACATTTAATTTGCAAAGGAACACAATGAGGGAGTTCATTTTGCTATAGAAATTATGATTAGTGCTGAAGAAAGAAAAATTAGGGCACATTTTGAGTGACTTCTCAAATCCTCTTATATTTCATTAAAACAATTCTGATATGCAGTCTCCCAAGATGGCCACCAGAGACAAAAGAGCCCAAATGTAGCCCAAATATCAGCCAGATGTAGCCCAACTATAGCCCAATGACAGAATGTCCCAGAGTGTTCTAAAGAACAACTAGAACGCTAACAGTCTTACTTATGACAAAAGTATGGCACACCTGAAGTCATCTTTATTGGAATAAAGTGGTAACACTTAATACATTTAATTTGAAAGGGAACAAAATGAGGGGTTTCATTTTGCCATAGAAATTTTATATATATATATATATTATATATTCACTGAAAAAAACATAGGTTTCACACCAGTTATAGTTAGGAATTAGCATTTAAAAAACCTATTAAATTCACTGAAAAAACAATAGGTTTCACACCAGTTATAGTTAGGTGGAAATTTTACGCGCATAAAACCATTGAAATTCCCACGTTATAGTTAGTTGGACTCACTATAACTTGCGCGTGCAATGCACTGCTGATGACGTCACATATTACATCACTCATGACATGGTCAGTGACATCACTCATGACATCACTGATGACATCTCAAATGACATCACTGATGACATCATCCAGTTAATGTGTATCTTTCTGAAAAATAAATATTTTTTATATATGTATATCTAAAGGTTGATGGAAGAATAAATGGGTAAATAAATGTCTAAATGGATGTTTTTTTTGTGTAAAATTGATTGGTTAACTGACTTATTAAATGTATCTTAGTGAATACATTTATTAGCGAGTAATGTTTAAATATTTAAATATCTGTATCTGTGTCTCACTTTGTGTATAAGTGGCTGCATGGGTTGGTGAGCAGCTACATGAGTGTGTATATGGGTTATTAGTTGTTTTTTTGAGTATCAGTATCAGTGTCTGTATGGTTAGTTGGGGGATATTACTTAGAGCACAGATGCATGAATGAGTGACTCACTATTTGTATGTATTTTGAAGACAGCATGTGTGCAAGACTGTAGGGGTGGATGATTGTGTGTATGGGTGGGTTAGTGAGTATGTGTTTTTTCATAATTGATTGTTTAAGAGAGTAAATATGTTTCCGTTTCTGTAGAAGTATGTGTAGTGGTATGTATATAGCAGTATAATCAAGTAAATGGTTTTTTGATAGTTTACTTGCATGTGTGAATTTGTGTGTGAGTAACTATATGGATGAGTATTAGTGTGTAACAGGATGTATAGGTGTATGAGTACATATGATGAGTAAGTACATGCATGAGTGACTATATAGAACTGTTGGTGAATGAGTGGATGTGTATGTAGATGTTGGAATTACCTAATACGTTGTTGAAATTGGTATTGGTTTCTCCTTTTTTAAGAAAATGTTAGTTTCTATTTTTGAATGTGTGTGTCAAAGGTTATTTTATGCTGATAGGAGGTCTGCCACTTTGTCACAAGGATGTTGTCATCAGTGATGTCATTTGAGATGTCATCAGTGATGTCATAAGTGATGTCACTGACCATGTCATGAGTGATGTAATATGTGACGTCATCAGCAGTGCATTGCACGCGCAAGTTATAGTGAGTCCAACTAACTATAACGTGGGAATTTCAATGTTTTTATGCGAGTAAAATTTCCACCTAACTATAACTGGTGTGAAACCTATGGTTTTTTCAGTGAATTTATATATATATATATATATACATATATATACATAAGTATTTTACAAATAAATAGCATGCATGGTAAAGGCATGCATTTTAAAGGTTTCTGCATGGTAAAATCATGCGTGTTCAAGGTATGTGAGGTAAAGGCATGTGTGGAAAAGAGAGCTTGGTAAAGGCTGTGTGGATTCTTCCTCTTTGAAAACATTCAACGGAAGACTAAAATATGTTTACCATGCTACTGTAACATGCTGACCCAATGATCTTGTCCAAACATGTGGAGCCCTCCTATGGATATCGTTGGGGACTCTACATTCATCAATCCTCTGGTCCATGACCAAGAGTAAATAAGAATATCACTTTCTATATGAACAGCCCCTGAGCGCTATGCAGTTGTGAACACTTTTGAATTGACCAGACTTCAGCAGAGGTCTCATTGATATTTCAGACTTTTCAACCTCTTCCCTTTGAATAGTGTATCTTTAGAAGCCAAGTTAAAGGGTACTTCTACTGACTTACATTAAAACTGATAAAAAACATTTTCTCAACTTGCTTTTATCAATTTATGTTGATTTTGTTTGTGAGAGTTGGTGAGATAAAACTACCCTGAGTTCTTCAGTTTGTCACTGTGAGGTCCACCTGGCAATTGTGGATGTTTTTCAAAGGTAATTTTCTAATTATTTCCAAATAGTTTTCTGTGAACATGTCACAAAGATTTCTGAAAGCGAGAACCTGAAATAAGAGGTCCACAAAAATGGAATGACCTTCTATTCAAACTTACAAATAAACAAAACCCCCAAAATGTTAGGAACTAATTTAAGACAATATTTTGCCAACACGCTTTTGAGTAACCTACCATTCTTTTACCTAGGCCCTCATTACAGGTTTTTGGATTTTGGTGAAGGGTTAGTAGAGGGCCAACATCTCAGAGTTCAGCCAGTATCCCCAAATCAGAATCCCCCATTACAATATTTGTTACTAGAAAGTGACATAACTCAGTTGATCTCGTCCTTTGTTGGCGTTTTTGTGTGTGCTTTTGTCAGTGCTTTTTGTCCTGATTACAGGCACACATCCACTATAATATATTGCCTGCTCACAGCAGGCGGAAAGTGTCAGCAGGAGGACCAGTGGGGATTGTGGTAGAAACCGGCCAGTCATGGGGTCAGGCCAGGGTACATTTCCGCCATGGAGAACTTTGTATGCTTCCTCTGTGGTGATGCTGAGGCAGCAAGGGTGCTGAGCTGTGGTAGCTCCTGCACCTTTCCCTGCAGCTCCTTCACCTGATGTGCATCTGTATTTGATGAAACCAGACCTGTGTCTCCGAAGCCCAGAACTATCACATTTCGAAACACTGAACTACTTTGAATAGCCTGTGGTGCTATCTCCCTGAGCTTTATTCAGGTAGGATATACCACCATGGGCTATTCCAAGTAGCTCAATATTAGACCTGTCAGCCTCAGGATGGCCTTCCCCCAAATCTTTTGCCTGCTTCCCTCCAAGTTTTCTGGATTTTTGCTTCTGTTGGCCTTAGGCCTCTATGCACTTTACCATTGCTAACCTGTGCCAAAGTGCACGTGTTCACTCCACTAAACGAGCTTTGATTGGTTATATCCAATTGGCATATTTAGTGTATCTGTAAATCATTTGTAGAGTGGTATACCACATACCCAGGGCCTGGAAATCAAATGGTACCAGTGGGCCTGCAGCACTATTTGTACCATCCACCTACGTAGCACTCTAAAACCTGTCCCATGCCTGCCAATGCAACCAGAATGCCATGTTGACCTAGTATTTAAACACCTTGCCGAGCCTTAAACTCCTCTTTTATTACATACAAGTCAGCCCTAAGGTAGGCTCTAAGTAACCCCAGGGCAGAGTGCTGTTTACACAAAAGGAAGGATATGTGCTTTCAAGTCTTACATGTCTTGGTGGTGAAACACTCCCAAATTTGTTTTTCGCTACTGTGAAGCTTGCCTCTCCCATAGCATAACATGCGGGATTCCTAATAACATTAATAAGCTGAAATTCCTAATTGAGAGGACGTAGATCTGTCATGTTTGGTACCTATGGAATTGCAATGAAAAATCCTCTGTAATGGCAAGGTTAGATTTTTCATTAAAATTTTGAAAACGCCACTTTGATCAAGTTGGCATTTCCCTGCTCTTAGTCCTGTGTGCCTGTAGCCTGTCTTTTATGTCTTGTCTGGGTTGGTTGACAGTTGGGCTTTGTGTAGTCCACTTAGACAGCCATACACAATAGAAGCATAGGTGTGACTTGAAGCGCCATCCTGGCAGGATGGTAGGGAGGAGCTGGGCACGTCCTCACTTACACCTGAATGGGCTGTGTCCTGTCTACACACAAGGACTGCATAGTCCCCTGTAGTGGGTATGGAGCCACAGCAGGAAAGGAGAACCTCTGTGCACTGTCTTTAAAGTCTCCCACACTTCAAAGGCACCACTGGGTATAAGAACCTAACCTCTGTCCCCACCACTTCAGAACACTTCTGGACCGGCATATCCTCTGCTAGGAAGAAGGACTGTTGTGCTTTGCTGGACTGCTGCTCTGGAAGAACTGCTGCCCTGCTGTGCCGACCTATTGCCTTCTGCCCTCCTTTTTGAATGTGTGAAAAGGACTGGACCTGCATCACTAGACCCCAGAACCCAGAGTGACTCCAAGGGCTAGTTGCTGGACTTCTGATCAGAAGTCTCAGGGACGTAAAGGACTTCCAAGCACCCTGGTTCTACACCTGACTCAGCCATCTGTGAGTTTGTCGTGCCAAGTGGTGCCACCGCAGTCCTGGGTCCTTGGAAGTGGGCCTTAGGTGTCTTCTCCAGCGGAATCAACGCATTACGCTGTTGAACCTCTTGAACTGTATTACATCCGACTCATCACTGCTGATGCACAGATCAGAAGCGGTGCATCACTGCTGCTGTGCAGTAAACCGTCGCATCACCGCAGCTACATAAATCAGCACTGGCGCTTTTCAGCTGCTGCGTGAAGTGTTCTGTTGTATCACTGCTGCTGCATAGATCGGAGTCGATGCTTCATCTCTGGAACAGCCACTGCACAATGCTCTCCCTGGTGCAAGATCCTCACATCCCTGTTGACGGCAGCCTCGACAACAATGCCAAAATCTTCACAGCGCAAGACCCATTGACAGGAACCTCGACGTCGACGCATTCAGGACTAAGTTTCTTTGGTTCAGCGAGTCTAACTGGGTCCCTGTAACCGGTCCGCGCTTCATTGCAGTCGGTGTCGGCCTGACTTTTGACTTTGTCTCGGTTGAGGCAACCAGATATCCCTTGTTGGCCCTTTATTAGTGTTGGTGCTATTTTCACCAAAATATTTAAAATCAATATCTGCACTTACACTTGTTGGATTTTTGTTGTTTTGTTCTTGCTGTTTTTATTAAAATATTCTCTATTCAGCTAAACTGGTGTGTGATTTTTCTTCGTGATGTTTTCTATGTTTTTACTGTTTCAGTGTTGCACAAATCAATCAATCAATCAAGGACATTTATAGAGCGCACTACTTACCCGGAGGGTCTCAATGCGCTTGGGGGGCGTGGGGGGGGGCTGCTACTGCTCGAACAGCCAGGTCTTGAGCTTCTTCCTGAAGGAGAGGTGGTCTTGGGTCAGGCGCAGGTCGGTCGGGAGGGAGTTCCAGGTCTTGGTGGCCAGGTAGGAGAAGGACCTTCCTCCTGTTGTCGTTCTTCGGATGCGGGGGACGGCGGCGAGGGCGTGACTGGCTGATCGGAGATGGCGTTTGGGAGCGTAGAAGTTGATGCGGTTGTTGAGGTAGCTCGGGCCTTGATCGTGTAGGGCTTTGTGTGCGTGGGTGAGGAGACGGAAGGTGATTCTTTTGTTGACGGGGAGCCAATGCAGGTCTCCCAGATGTCCGGAGATGTGGCTGTGTCGTGGGATGTCGAGGATGAGTCTGGCTGAGGTGTTCTGGATCCGCTGGAGTCTCTTCTGGAGCTTGGCGGTGGTTCCGGCGTAGAGGGCGTTGCCGTAGTCCAGTCGGCTGGTGACGAGGGCCTGGGTGACCGTCTTCCTGGTCTCGGTGGGGATCCACCAGAAGATCTTCCGTAGCATGCGCAGGATGTTGAAGCACGACGAGGAGACGGCGTTGACTTGTCTGGTCATGGAGAGGGAGGAGTCCAGGATGAAGCCCAGGTTGCGTGCGTGGTCTGTCGGTTTGGGTGCGGTGCCCAGGGCGGGGGGCCACCAGGAGTCGTCCCAGGCGGAGGGCGAGGGGCCCAGGATGAGGACTTCCGTCTTGTCTGAGTTCAGTTTCAGGCGGCTGGTCGTCATCCACTCGGCTACGTCTTTCATCCCTTCGTGAAGGTTGGCTCTGGCGGCGGCGGGGTCGTTGTTCAGGGAGAGGATCAGCTGGGTGTCGTCAGCATAGGAGATGATGTTGAGGTTGTGTTGGCGTGCGATGGCCGCGAGGGGGCTCATGTAGACGTTGAAGAGGGTGGGGCTCAGCAAGGATCCTTGAGGGACGCCGCAGATGACTTCGGTGGCCTCTGACTTGTACGGTGGTAGACGGACTCTCTGTGTTCTTCCGTCGAGGAAGGAGATGATCCATTCCAGTGCCTTCTCCTGGATTCCGACGTTCCTGAGGCGCTGCACTAGGGTGCGGTGGCAGACAGTGTCGAATGCCGCGGAGAGGTCTAGGAGGATGAGGGCCGCTGTTTCTCTGTTGTCCATCAGGGCTCGGATGTCATCGGTGGCAGCGATGAGGGCGGTCTCGGTGCTGTGGTTGGCTCGGAAGCCAGACTGTGAGGGGTCGAGGGATCCATTCGTCTCGAGGAAGGCGGCCAGCTGTTTGTTGACGGTCTTCTCGATGACTTTGGCTGGAAACGGGAGGAGCGAGATGGGGCGGTAATTCTTGAGTTCGGTGGGGTCTGCTGTTGGTTTCTTTAGTAGAGCGCTGAGTTCGGCGTGCTTCCAGCTCTCCGGGAAGGTGGCGGTGTCGAAGGAGGTGTTGATGATGTCCCGCAGGTGGGGTGCGATGACAGCGTCGGCCTTGTTGAAGACGGGGTGAGGGCAGGGGTCGGTCGGAGATCCGGAGTGGATGGAGTTCATCATGCAGACGGTGTCTTCGGTGCTGACCGGAGTCCAGGTGCGGAGGGTGGTGGTGGGGGGCGGTGGTTTGGTCGTGGCGTGCGTCGGTTGAGTGCTGAAGCTGTTGTGTATGTCTGCGATCTTGTTGTGGAAGTAGGAGGCGAGGGAGTTGCAGAGGTCTTGCGATGGGGTGATGTCGTTGTTTTCGGCGTTGGGGTTGGAGAGCTCTTTCACGATGTTGAAGAGTTCCTTGCAGTTGTGTGCGTTGTTGTCCAGCCGGTCCTTGAATGCAGTTTTCTTGGTGGCGCGGATCAGTTGGTGGTGCTTCCGGGTGGCAAGCTTAAGGGTGGTCATGTTGTCCGGTGTTGGTTCCCTTCTCCAGGCTTTCTCGAGGGCTCGGCAGTTCTTCTTGGAGCTCTTGAGTTCGTCGGTGAACCATGGGGCCTTCTTGCTGCCGGGTCTGCTGGGCGGGGTCCTCAATGGGGCGAGTTCGTCCGCGCAGTTGGTGATCCACTTCGTGAGGTTGTCGGCGGCCTGGCTGGGGTTCGCTGAGCTGGCGGGAGGGTGCTGGCTCAGGGAAGCGGCGAGCTGGTCGGCTGTGATCTTGTTCCAGCTTCTTCGAGCAACCTGTTGCTGGTGGTGGTGGATCGTCGTTCTTCTGAAGGTGAAGTGGACGCAGCTGTGGTCCGTCCAGTGGAGTCCAGTGGCGTGGCTGAAGGCGATGTCTTTGCTAGATGAGAAGACGGCGTCGAGTGTGTGTCCGGCGAGGTGGGTGGGGGTGGACACCAGCTGCTTGAGTCCGAGGTTGGCGAGGTTGTCGAGCAGGGTGATGGTGTTGCGGTCGTTGTTGTTCTCCAGGTGGAAGTTGATGTCCCCCAGGAGGATGTAGTCAGCGGAGGGGAGGGCATGCGGGCTGACGAAGTCGGCGATGTCCTCGCTGAATTGTGTGTGTGGTCCCGGGGGTCGGTAGATTAGGGTGCCTCTGAGGGTGGTCTTCGGGTCGGTGCGGATCTGGAAGTGTAGGTGTTCGGCAGTAGTCAGGGTGTCGTCGGTGTTGGTCGTGATGTGGATGGTGTCCCTGTGGATGATGGCGATGCCTCCTCCAGTCTGGATGTCGCGATCTCTCCGGGTGATCTTGTATCCCTCTGGGATGGCGATGGCGATGTCGGGCGCTGAGGAGTCGTTCATCCAGGTTTCCGTGAGGAAGGCAACGTCAGGAGCTGTGGTGTCGAATACTTTACATATTGCCTTCAAGTTAAGCCTGATTGCTCTGTTCCAAGCTACCAGAGGGTGAGCACAGTTTAATTTGAGGATTGCTGGTGGTATGCCCTGGCTAGGATTGTGGCTATTCCGTGACTAGGGCCCACACTCTAGTCCACGAAGTACCCAATCTCTAACACTCAGTGTCTTTGGATTTGATCAATCTGGGCTTCAGAGACACAGGTTTGATTTCACCAAATACAGATGCACACCAGGTGAAATAGCTGCAGGGAAATTAGGACCCTAGCCTTAGATACATATAAGTTAATACTCCAATATGTACAAGGACAAATATATTATCCTATGAATCTGAAAACCTAATTTTTATGATTATGCTATGTGCAGCACATCAAACATTGTTTTTTCCATGTATCCCGTATCTCATTGCATTTTGAGTTTCTCTTTGTAATAGCAAGATTAGGTCACTATACACCAATATATTCTTGTCTCAGGACGCTGTTGTATGCAGAAGCGGAGAGTAACCAACTGTACACCGTCAGCTTCCCTTTAGGTAAGACAGTGTGCCCCAGGCCATGGGGCCGAACAGATTTAACGCTGCCACTCGTGGTTCCCTCCGACACGCGCTGGGGTTTGCACTTCTAATTCCTACCCGCACTTGTGCACCGCAAGATTCACCAGTCATTGGGCGCCATTACTAGTCATCGGGCACTCGTGACCCCCGTGTGCATGAGAAGGTCTACCCTCTGCTGATTGGCATTTCCTGTGTACTCCTGGGCACCCTTTTAACTTTCACGGATAAATTAACATCCACGTAGAGTATTCCTCACGCTCGCACTACCTTCCTCTATTAACCGCTGAGTGTACGATAAGGTTTATCTAACAGGCTTTTCTGTACATTCTGGGGCACGCTTACAATACTATTCCTTATTTGATTATGGCGTGCGTGACAAGGTCCTCCCGACGTGCTCTGTGAGTCGGTGCATACGTGGGCACTCTCTGAATGTTCACGGCCATTTTTACATCAAAATAGAGCACCTTCAACAACACTCCCCATCCTCGATTGTGTGACATGGGGCCATGAGATATGTTTTGGACCTAACATGAGTCCCTCCTCTTTCACAGATACTACTGGCCATTGTGCCTTAAGGATTCAGACTGAGGGCCCCCTGTCTGTATCTATCAAAGTGAGTACATGTTATTCACTCTTCTCAGTTCTTTCCAGTGCTTTAATAAGTGGCACTATAAGTTTCTCTGATACATGGTCTCCATTCAATTTTCCTTGTCTTGAAAAAGACCCGCCGCGACCACCAACAGAGGAGCATGAGGGTCGAAACGTTCACGCTTTATAGGCCAAGATTCACCAGGATCCTTACACCTCACTTAGGAATCCTTGGTCAACATTCAACATCTGGCTATCAAAATCAATCTTGTCACATTTATTGAGCACTACTTCACAAAAAGTCACAGCAACTGCATGTTTTTATGACGGTCCTATCTTGTATTGAAATATGTATCCTTGATTGAAGCAATTCGGATAAGTTTGGAAGAAATATGTTATAATTTATACAATATAACTCTTTGACCTTTTTGACTTTGTCTTCTGTTTTTTGAGCATCCATTTCTCAAATTGCATCTTTTGTATCAGAGCGCTTCCTTTTGTTTGTCTACACTTATGAGCATTGTTCAAGTAATCTGCCTTACCCGACAGAACCATTGTTTGTTTAACTACTTCAGATTAACATAGGTTCATGTGAACACTCAAACATTAGCTACTCACAAACAAGCACATTGTCAGAAGGAAGAGTATATGCAAGAGACAAGAGGGTGGCCTTGGAGTGTTGGGTTTGCTTTATTTAAAACATAATTAAAGTGTCTAATTTGCTTTTAGATATAGCTAATTAGAGTATTTCTTATTCTGTCTGTAGGTACTTTGTGTATGCTGTGTAACCTTTTAGCTATTCTGTGCGAACAATAGGTCAGTAGTTATCTTGTTATCACCTATTTTGTGTGTGAGCTAGTTAAATCCAATAACTACGAAGGATTCACAGCATTTTAGCATCATAGTAATTTTCTTGGATTTTAAGCTAGTGGCCACACCTTTCCCATTCTATTTAGTTCACAGATTTTTTTCCTATTCTTATCCATGATCCATCGTTGTGCTATGGTACTTAACATTTTAGATCAGTTGACTGGGGGTGAGTGTTTTTATTGTCAACGCTCCGTTCATCATCCCCTTTGGTTTTTCTTTGTTTGCCCTAAGTTGGCAGGGTATGCTCAGACGTGAGTCCCTTGCTCACTTTGCCACTGGATTCAAGCAAGCCCGGCTGAAGACAGCTGTAATGCCAGAAACCGGTCCTGGGAAGCTTGATTACGGTCCAGGGAAGACATGGCTTGGCAGTTCGGGCTGGACTGTTCCCATGAGGCACAGGGTCAGACTGATTTGCAAATGGCCATGTCTGAACTGGGGTGGCGGAGTGAGCTAAAGAACGGTGATGGATTAAACCCAGATCAGTTGACTGGGGGTGAGTGTTTGTATTGTCAACGCTCCGTCCATCATCCCCTTTGGTTTTTCTTTGTTCGCCCTAAGTTGGCAGGGTATGCTCAGACGTGAGTCCCTTCCTCACTTTGCCACTGGATTCAAGCAAGCCCAGCTGAAGTCGACTGTAATGCCAGAAACCGGTCCTGGCAAGCTTGATTCCGGTCCAGGGAAGACATGGCTTGGCAGTTCGGGCTGACTGTTCCCATGAGGCATAGGGTCAGACTGATTTGCATATGGCCATGTCTGAACTGGGGTGGCGGAGTGAGCTAAAGAACGGTGATGGATTAAACCCAGATCAGTTGACTGGGGGTGAGTGTTTGTATTGTCAATGCTCCGTCCATCATCCCCTTTGGTTTTTCTTTGTTCGCCCTAAGTCGGCAGGGTATGCTCAGTTGTGAGTCCCTTCCTCGCGAAGCCGAGGCCAAGGGCAGACCTGTCTGCAGCTGATCGTGGCTGGGCTAGGCCCACTCTCTTGGCCCCTCATTAGCCTGTTTTCTACTATTGGAGTTGGCTTGTCCTAATATCTGCACAGAGTTCAAGGAGTTGGTTTGCGACGGGCCACTAGTTCTTGCCAACAGAACCTCCACATCTGAGCACCTGCCCAGCATTATGAGACATTGTTATTAGTCTACCCCTCGAACGGAAGGTGGGTTCACCAGATAAGGGTAATATGGGGAAGAGGAAAGCAGCACCCACGAGCCCCCGGCAGGCTTCAAACCATGGAACTATTGATTCTTTCTTGGTAAAAGCAGTTGGTTCAAACACAAACAAAATAGATAGAGCAGAGAGGTGCCTTTCTCTGGACAAGGCAGGTGTAGTGCCTCCTATGTTGGGTGAGATCTTTGGTTCTGCTATTGAAAAATCATTGGTAGGAGGAACGGGACACTTACAGGAGGGTTTGGGGGTCTCAAGTCCCAGTCAGAGTATTATCACTTGCTGGCAGAATACACATAACTTGATTGCCCCTATTCATAGTGTAGAATTGAGTGACCCCCTGCACCTAAGAAACTTCGGAGAGTAAACAGGAAAATTGATCCTGCAAAGAAAGGGGTGGGCTCACATGAAACAAAAAATGGTAAATGGTAATGACTGGTTTACTGACTAACTTTAGTAATGAAATCACTAAAGTCTTGGACGAAACAAGAGCCACACTTGGTAAAGCTGATAATGTATTGGCTCCCCTATTCAGGTTTCTCAGACAGCTATTTTGCAGCAACAAGCTGTGCAACCAATACATCCCCCTGTAGGGCTCCCAATCTTTACTCAGACCCCCCCCCCAGTTATTCCTAGCACACCAGGGACTGTGGAACAGGTTTCTGACCCCTGTATCACCCAAACTCAATGTCCTTCAACCTGAAATAGTGGTCGGATACACCGGAGTCACCAGCCCCTACATTGTGTTCTTGGTAGGGGTACCAGACCTGAACATCTTGAAGGATGAGTCCACCAACAAATTGATTAACAAGCAACCCATTTGTTATGTAAACACGCTAGGTTTAACTTGGCAGACCACAGGCATATCTTGATGGCTAGGCAGTTTAACTGGATCGGTCAGTCCAAGAAAACATTTGAAGGTAAAAATGTGATCATCACGTTTTGACACCTAGGACTGGCCCACAAGATCCTGTATCACACCTTTTAATCATTTGTATTTGACTCAGGGATAAAATGACTTGTGTGGGACCTCTGACCTCTTTAATCCATGTATCCCCTTGAGGAACCTTAATAATATAGACTGAAAATGAGAGGGCGGGGTATGTGTGAAGATATTGACCTCCCTGTGAGTGCCCCGTGACTAATGAGATTAATTTTGAGGTAATAATAGGCCCTATTCTGGACACAAGGCCCAAAGCATTACAGGGAATGGCAGCCCGGGGAAGGTCCCATTGCCCCCTTTTTCAATCCGATTGGAGTTAGGAGGGATGATTCAAACATTGTTTCCTGGAATGTGGCAGGTTTAGCTGGAGCTTTCTTGTACCAGCAGTGGCTTCAATTTATCAGGCACTTCTGTTGCAAGGATTTCTGCTCATACACCAAAGTGTGCACAGAGACCTAGGACATTAGTGAATTGTGGTGTACCAGAAAATCACCTCAGTACCTAGAAAACCCCAACCAGCTAGCGTCAGTGTCACATTAGCTCTTCGTCCTATAGCAAAGTAACCAATGATTGGACAACCTAGAACATGCAACTTAGGACCATCTCAGAAATGGTGGGAAGTGAGAACACTCTTTTGTTATACTCTCATACCAGTCCACAAGAGGAGTAAAAAAGAGACATGGTAAGGTTAAAATATTTATTTTAATGACGTGATCTCATGCACAGTATTTTAGTCAACATAAGCAGACATATGATTAAAAATAATATGGTCAGCATGGTTACAATTCCATAAAATACAAAAGGAGGAATCATATTACAATGATAGTGCAAACAGGTTATATAGCGCCTAGTTTTTAAACCCTCTCTATTTAGGAACTATGTATTATAAACTAAAGAAGCTCTCTTGGGCTTGTTTTGGGGGACCCCATTAGCATTCCGCTATGTAAGTGTAAATTAAATCTGGATCAGCAAGTCTCTCTCTGCATACTGGAATCTTCCAAGTGTGTTAAATTATGGCAAGTGTGCTATGATAAAGGCGCCAGTATCTTGCTTGGCTCGCAGCTGTCAAAATGTTGTGTCTAGAATGTGTTACATGGACATGCCGATAAACAGGCTCACATGTTATGATAAACTTGACGGCTCAGCACTCACTGTACAGACTGGGGCCACAATGTATGTTTAGAGATGTCGAAAAACAAACCTTTTCTCATGTGTAGACCTTTGTGAAAGCTAACTTGCAAAACAGCTAAGCTGTGTCGTGTGCAAAAAGCAGCAAAAGGTAAAATGGTGTTTAACCTTCTAAACCATACTGCACTTCCGTACAATATTTATTTAGGAAATGTGGGAGTCATGTAATAGTTTTTTTTTTGAGGGCTATAAAACACTTTTCTGCCCAGCAAAAAGTTTAAGATCTGGGAGAGCAAGGGGGATCTTAATCATGTTTATAGATCTTAGGATTCATGGCATTATGAAGCCCCTGATGTGGGATTCTAAAGTTGCACAAGGCCTCACATTAATGAGCAAATCATATTGATTTGTTCTAATCAATTTTTATAATGCAAGACAACAGCCACAAGGGTTGGCAAGCCTTGTTTAGTTAAGCGGACTCCTTGAGCAAATTTAGGGGAAAGGCTTGTAGCAGACCCAATTAATCCTACTGGGAGATTTCAATTGTCACTCATGCTTTAATTTAGCGTTGACTCATCAAGATTGGTCCACTTGTACAATTAGTGAGGGATTATATATGGAACATACCCCGAAAAGGGCGGGATTTGAAAGCCCTCCTAAACACTCATGGCCTATCACACACTTTGAACCTGTTTGCCTGCCCCCTTGACTCACCGGTGCCTCCGACCTATAAAGGCAGAGGTTGCTCAACATTTATAGATTTTATTTTTGTGTCTGTTACACTGAGGAGGTTTATATCCCTTCATGTGATCATGTCACTTATAGCCCCTTGGAATCAGCCCATACCGCAAAGGATAACCAGGGAAATTATCTTTGCTACTGATCAAGGAAGGCGGTTAAGGTGGTCACAGGTCGATCCTATCACTTTTAATAAATCTTTGTTTAGTACAAGCAAGCAGGAGATGCTGACCTGTTTGGACCCACAAGCCCATGGAGAAGAATCTATTCAGGCATGTATCGTGATTGCACAAGTAGTTGATGGTTTGTTAACATTCCCAGCATCTTCCTTCCTTGCGGACGTCCCAAGATTATTTGATGGGGAGTGCTTCCGAGCCCTTAGAGATCTCAAGAAGGCCCAAAAACAGTCCCCGAGAGATAGATGTTGGGTGGCCGCCTGTGGTCGCAATTACAAGGAGGTAGTCAAGCGGCAGATGCGCTTCCTGCAAAAAAGTGCTTGGGATGATCTAGCAGAGGCATGTGACCAAAAGGACTGTACCCCCTTTTGGAGGTCTAATAATAACCCCTGTTTCACAGAACCAGATAAGCCAGGGCTAAGTCATAATATTTTACCAGAGCAATGGCAGGCTCACTTTGAGGCATTTCATAATCATAGTCACAATGAGCAACCTTCACAGGAATTAAACTTACGATAGATCTGAACTCATTACCTTTACTTTGGATGAGGTTAGATTGGAAATTGAGGGACTCTCCCGGAATGAGGTGCTGTGCCCCAATGGGATCCCTCTCAACTTTTTCCTTTACAATACAGAGGTATGGGCTCCACTCCTCGTTGGGGTTGTAAATCCGGCAGCAGCAACGATAATGCCCGTATCAAGGTCTACTGCTCCCATCGTACCGAAAATTAAGAAGGGTGTTAGAGACAGTGCACACTGTTATCGTTCCAAAGCCCTCATTGGTGTTACAGTGAAAGTTTTGGGTCGAGTCTTACTCAACAGGCTGTCCGTATGGGCAGATTCCTACCAAATATTATTGGAGGTACAATATGGGTTCAGTGTTGGTAAATCCACCACAGATCAGTGCCTCAATCTTTACAGTGTAATTGCAAAATATGCAATAGCCATACCAGGGGCGCTGTGTCTGGGTTTCATGGATATCACTGCAGCCTTCGATTGAGTGAACTGTTGAAAACTTCGGAAATTGCTTGGGGACCATTGGGTTGATCCAGCGATAACCAATATTTTAATGACCCTACATTTTAACAACACTGCTGTAATTAGATACACCCTGGACGGAATTGCCACCGATCATTTTTAATGCTTTGAGATGTCATCAATGACATCAGCAGTGAACTGCCGGACCATGTCATGAGTGATGTAATATGTACAGTCATAAGCAGTGCAATGTGGCGGCGCTAGTTATAGTAAGCTCAGCTAACTATAACAGCTGAATTTCTCTGGTTCTGTACGAGTGAAATATCAGCCTAACTATAACGTCTGCGTAACCTTTGGGTTTTTCAGTGAATTTCTAAGGTTTTTTTAATTCTATTTTCTAACTTTAACGTCCCTCTACCCTTTGGTTTTTTTGAGTGAATTTCTAAGGTTTTTCAAATTCTATTTCCCAACTGTAATGTCCATGTAACCTATGATTATTTTATTGAATTTTTAAGGCATTTAAATTGTATTTCTATCTAAAATGGCTCTATAAGGGGTATTTTTATAAGATTGTATTTTCTTCAGTGGATAAATAAGCAGTGTCTTTTTTCTTTACATTTTTTATATTTCCAATGATGTCAACAGGGTGTTTCTAAGTAACCTGAAACTCTGCATCCGGTCTCATGTATAGCAACCATATACACACAACCAACGCAACCAGAGTCACCCTAGTAACCAAAATATTGTGACGTTTTGTTTCTAAAGGATTTTTCTTTCTTTAGTTTTTTTGATCTTCGAGACGATGTCGCTATCCCTGCGGACATTTAGCTAAAATGGAAAATAAAAGAAATCAAGAGCACAATACGAACACACAAGAGAATAACAATACAAAAATTGGGGTTGTAAGTGCTCTATAAATACATTTTCAACTGTAACATTTTGAGTAATCTAATCTACTTCGAAGTTTTTAAGTACTAAAGACCTCTATCTAGACATTTTTTATTACACTCACTTTTCTCATGCCCATTCTGGAGGAAAATGTAATTGAAGGAAAACGAGTTCCTCTTTAAGTTTGTAACAGTAGTCTATGAAGCTCTTACTCTTGTATGGGTGAGTGAGACATTTGGTGTTGAGAAAGAAAATATTTAGGTTAGCCTTTAGATTCCTTAGAGCTGATAAAAGGGTATACACATGCAATACCTCAATACAAAAGGTAATACCTATCTTGGATGATAGATCCATTATAAGTTGTAGGGGAGACCTCAACCCATCATTCTAATGTCTGATTGGATGTGATTGTGTACTGCAGCATCATTGTGAACAAGCTAAGTGGATAGTAGAATGTGCAGGATATTGATGAAGGAATAAGCCTTAAGGAAAAACCTGAAAAAAGATACATAAATAAAATAATTCAAGAACCTTGTTCCCACTCCACCCTCACCAATGGCAAAATGAGGCAGTGAAGGTCACATAATACCCTCCTACATACTTACCCTGCCCAAACACCTATCCAAGTATTTTCTAAGAATGTGTATAAAGAGCAGTAGATATGGAAAGTCGGCTTTTGATATGGCTCTGTTTGTTACTAGCGCACCGCAGTAAAGTCAGAGTACTGTAATAATAAGTCTGTTATTGTAAACAAACAAACTCACATCTCCAACTGTGTCTACAGTTATGGATATGTATTGGACCTGAGTGAAAGATCACCATTTCTTTTGACCCATAACAAGTGATTTAAGGATTAAACATGTAGCATAGGATATCTCATTTTACCTCCCATATGTTCTTGAAAAAGTCTCTAGGCCTGACAGATTCTGGTAGATTATGTTTTTCCCTCACTAAGTTACTCTGAATCGGGATGCACCTGCAAAGTAGAAGGGGTGTTATTATTCTTTGGTTTATACTTTTAGATTGATATTTCATAAGTTTAAGTATGGTGCAACCATACCATCTGATTTCCTGGATTTTTTCATGTGTGCTAGAATGTGTTCCTGACATTTGTCATGGGTATCTCAGAATTTGCATTGGCACTGTATGAGCCCACTCTATTTGAAAGTCCTTCACTAAAGTAGGATTTTGTGGTTGTGGAATCCAAGATTGCAAGAGGTCATCTTAACCCTCATACCTTCCAGTAATCCAACGATTTTAAGGTTCCCCCTACTGTTGCGATCCCCCAGGTCTTTATTTCCTTCCCAAGGGGAACAGCGTTTACAACACAACTTTTACAACGCAGTACCTTTACGACACAACCATTACAACGCAAGTCATTACAATGACTTGCGCTGGGGGGCGTTCTAGGAAAGGGAATAGTTTTAATTTACTATCCAACACCTTCCCTACTATCCACGGGGACTGGAGTTGGAATAGTAAATTAAACTATTCACTATCCAGCGCCCCCCCAACGCAAATCGTTGTAACGACTTGCGTTGTAAAAGTTGCATCGTAAAGGCATGCGTTGTAAAAGCAAGCGTTGTAACGACGTACCTTCCCCTCTCAAGGATGCTCATCTTGGCACATATTTGGTCGGATTGTTTCTGTCGTCTGCATTCGTCATTTTCTAAATTGCTTATTCTTGATTTTGTTTCTGTTATTCAACTTCTGAGGTCATGATGACGTTCCTTATGCTTAAGACCTGAGTGCGTAAGACAGGTATTGGTCTTTGTTCCGTATGCTAGGGCTAAAGAGCTTCGAATATTTGCATTATCACATCTAATGGCATGTTGATGTTTATGATTTATAAGGCATAAACACAATCTCACTGTTGAAAATGACTACAGATACTGTTTATGACAAACACAAAACTGTTGTAAAATTGGAATACTCCCTGGCATGTATTTATTTAGTACGTCTCGTAGTGATATTTTTTTTATTACAAAACCTTTCTTTCAATTCAATTTCTGGAGACTTACATTTGGAAAATCATTCTTCAACCTCTGTGTGTCATTTAGGATATTTGCTGACAAATATATTAACTTCTCCCTAAGGATAATAATTCACTATAACAGAAAAACTTGGTTGAATAAAATAGAAAGCCATTTATACAGCAGGAAGTATTTCCATTTTTTTATTACATTGTCTAACAAGGCAGAACTACAGTTATTAAAATATACCTAATTTGCATTGGTTCAATTATTTTCATATTCCTCCACTTTAGAAGAATTACAGAAAGCACTGGATCTTGGTTCCCAACTCCCCCACTGGCATAACTTGCTTGTTTGTTAGTGCAATTTAACACCCATAATTACTCCAACGTTTGAACCTACTGACTGGTAAAACAGACATTTTTATTGCATGTATGGCCTGGTTTTCTTTTGTTTGCCAGGCATTCCAAATAAATAGTTGTCCAAAAGCGTGCCAGCACATGTGCAGCCACTGTTACTCAAAAATGGTGCAACTTATTTATTCAGTATATATTTTTTTTTTCTTTTTTTTAAATTTTATATAGCGCGCAGTTACCCTTGGGCATCCCAGCGCTTTTCCAGACACCATCAGATAGTAGAAACGGCCAGATTAAAGCACTCAAGCGGGAAACAAAAAGGTTTTAAGACCTTTGCGAAAACGCAGTGTGCAGGTCTCGGCGCGTAATTTTAAAGGGATCGAGTTCCACAGCTTCGCCGTGTTGAATGAAAATCTTCTCCCACCCGTGCGGGCCCTTTTAACTCTCGGGACTAAAAGAAGGTGTTTTTGATCAGATCGCAACGTTCTGCTTGCTTTTCATGGGATCGCTAAGTTCTTTAAAATGAGGGGACCTTCCCCTAAAAGGATTTTGTGGGCTGTACAAAGTGCCTTAAATATCACTCTCTCCCGCACTGGAAGCCAGTGCAGCGCCTTCAAGGCAGGTTTCGCTGATTGCGTCCTCGGGACGTCCATAAGCAGCCTTGCCGCTGCATTTTGGACCTGCTGAAGAGTCTGGAGGGTGGATTCAGGGGCGCCCAGAAAGATGGCGTTACTGTAATCCAGTCTGGATGTTATCAGGCCCTGAATCAACAATTTACTCGATGTTACCGGTAAAAGAGGGAAAATTTTACGAACAGACACACACCTGCGGTTTTCTTAGTTTGGGTCCGAAATGACAAGTCTTGTTCTAACCAGACTCCCAAGCTCTTGATCACCTCTTTGGGGTCCGGGAGATCTCCCATACAGCTCGGCCAGCTGGTCAGAGGAAGAAGAGGAATTTTGCTCCCTAGCAGCATTATTTCCGTCTTCGAGCCGTTCAGCTTGAGGGCAGATACTTCCATCCAGGTGTGAACGTCGGACAGACAGGAGCGCAGAGTATCCGGATTCTCAGCCAGTTGGGATAAAGAAACCACCAACTGCGTGTCGTCCGCATAACTAACGATCTTGATGTCATACGGGGACACTATGTCCTCCACGGGGGCCATATAAACATTAAATAATGTGGGGCTAAGGGAAGAGCCCTGTGGCACTCCACACTGGAGGGGGATTTATTTAGAACGCTCACCGCCGTCCCAGACCTGGTATGTTCGTCCGGTAAGAAATGATTTCAGGCACTGCAGGGCAATCCAGGACACCCCTACCTCAGCCAGCCGCCGAATCAACACCTGATGGTTCACGGTGTCAAACGCCGCACTGAGGTCCAGGAGACACTGCCACTGACCCTCCTGAATCCAGAATACGTCTGGTTTCATCGACGACCGCCAAGAGAGCAGTGTCGGTACCCTGACCTGGGCGAAAGCCGGTTTGCGAAACACGGAGCAGTCCATTGGATTCCAAGAAGGCTGACAATTGTTGGTTGACCAGCCGTTCAGCAATTTTGCCGAGACCCGGCAGCAGAGAGATGGGCCTAAAGTTAGACAGGTCCGAGGGATCCAGATTAGGCTTCTTTAAGAGAGCCTTGACAACAGCAGTATTCCAAGAAGGTGGCACCAGACCCAGGACAAAGGAGGCGTTCATTAGGTCTGTCACCGGAGCCACAATGGAAGCTGCTGCTTGTTTAAGGAACTTCATAGGGACCGGGTCCATAGGGGAGCCACTTTTCAGGGATGCTAAGGCTTTGGATACCTCGCTCCCTGATACTGGACCAAAGGAGTCGAGATGGATAGCTGTCTCTCTGGCCTGAATTCCTAAGTTCAGCTTCCCATTATCCTGAGGCAGCGTGGGCTGGGGCAGGGTGTTTAAGATCTTCGCAATTTTTGTGTGGAAGAACTCTGCAAGCTCCGTACATTTCTGTTTGTCATAAGTGACCGCCGGCTCGGGAACTTTGAGAAGTTCTTTGACCACTTTAAAACTCTATCTAGAAGAACTAGAGGCAGATTTTATGTGTTCTTCAAAAAAAAGGGCTTTAGCCTGTCGAAGAGCGGACTAGCCCCTCATTGCGACGCAATATTCTTCTCTCCTGGATAATTCCCATTTCTTCCTCCATAACCTCTCCAGCTTTTTACATCCCTTCCTAAGGGTACGAAGCTCGACAGAGTACCACGGAGCAGAGCCTACTCTCTTCTCCCTCTTTTGAACTCTCTTTTTCGGAATGAGAGCGTCCAAAGAAGCAGACAGCCAATAGTTAATATTGGCATCCGCCTTAACTGGGTCCGACTCACACGGAAGGGGCATGTCTTCCAACTTGGAGGTCCAGTCGTTGATCGATAATCTGGACCAGGCTCTGTCGACCAAAAAAGCCTGCTTGGCGCTTATAGGCCGTGAGTCGATTTGCCAAAGTGCCAATACCAAGAAGAGGTCAGACCACGGGAGGGGATGGGCAGGCCTAGCCATGAAGCGGGGAATGTTGGAGAACATTGGATCAAGTAAGTGTTCCTTTTCGTGCGTGGCCCCGGAATTAATTAGGACCAGCCCACACTCTTTCAGGTCGCCCTGAAGATCTTGGGCTACTGGGTCAGTGGGGTCATTAAAGTGGAGATTAAGATCTCCCAACACCATGAAATTAGCCGTAGATGAGGCCAAAATCATCACTGATTCCATGAGGGAGCCCGCAAAGTTACCCAAAGCGCCCGGGGGCCGGTAAATCAGTAGACCTGGTATCGAGACTGTGGGGGATATCCGCAAAGCGAAGTGGCAGCTCTCACAGTCCAAAAGTAAACCATTCTGGGCCCTGCATACAAACGAATCCCTGTATAGGATAGCGATGCCTCCCCCTCGCCCCTCAGGTCTGTCCAGATGATAGATAAGATAGCCCGGCGGAAGGGCTTGCACAATGTCAGCATCGGAACTAGGAGTTAACCACGTTTCCGTCAGAAACAAGATATCTAAAGCAGAGTCTTGTAAAAGTAGGTTGACTTCTGCTGAGTGCCGTGGAAGAGATCTACAATTCAGTAGACCTACCGCCAAGATGTTCTTACCTTTGTCAGAGAGAATGTTCACACTTGACCCAACGGATGTGGGGGGAGAAGGGCGTTGAATGGATGGGTCGCCACCGACGGTAATCATATGGCGAAGAGCCATAAGTTCATCACGATCGTAAGTCCGCCTCATAGCAGAGCGTTTTGGCAGAGTGTCAGGCCCTGGGCCCGTCTGGGCCCGGATGGGCACAGACGGGCTGGACTCTGGCGTGACTCCGGCGCTGAATCGGCGCTTCTGCTGCGCGTCACCGCTGCGCGTCACCGCTGCGCGTCTCCATGGTGACTTTAAATAGGGGCCGCGCCTCCTGTGCCTAAGACTAAAGCGCTCGCGAAAGTGGCGCCTGTAGAACGTCCCTAAACTACCCCCAAGATGGCGGCGATCGGATTAACCAGCCTAAAGACCCGCGTTATATTTGTCAGAAAACGGGATACTCAGTTTAAAACGCGCGACTAAATCCACGCACTGTGCTTGCTTAGTAGGGTAGCTCCTTACACTAGAAAATGCAAAGAAATAACGCTGTCCGCTTTAGGTCGCACAAAACGATGTCAAGGAACGGGCTGCCTGCTGCACTCGTCTTAAATAGGGGGCGCGCCTCCTGTGCCTAAGACTAAAGCGCTCGCGAAAGTGGCGCCTGCAGAACGTCCCTAAACTACCCCCAAGATGGCGGCGATCGAATTAACCAGCCTAAAGACCCGCGAAAAGCGCGGTGAGGGACACAGTTTAAGATGCAAGTAAGTGCTACTCTGGGAAAACAATTTAAAAACAGGGTATAACAACAATTAAATAAAATTATATTTGTCAGAAAACGGGATACTCAGTTTAAAACGCGCAACTAAATCCACGCACTGTGCTTGCTTAGTAGGGTAGCTCCTTACGCTAGAAAATGCAAAGAAATAACGCTGTCCGCTTTAGGTCGCACAAAACGATGTCAAGGAACGGGCTGCCTGCTGCACTCGTCTTAAATAGGGGGCGCGCCTCCTGTGCCTAAGACTAAAGCGCTCGCGAAAGTGGCGCCTGCAGAACGTCCCTAAACTACCCCCAAGATGGCGGCGATCGAATTAACCAGCCTAAAGACCCGCGAAAAGCGCGGTGAGGGACACAGTTTAAGATGCAAGTAAGTGCTACTCTGGCAAAACAATTTAAAAACAGGGTATAACAACAATTTAATAAAATTATATTTGTCAGAAAACGGGATACTCAGTTTAAAACGTGCGACTAAATCCACGCACTGTGCTTGGGGGTAGCTCCTTACGCTAGAAAATGCAAAGAAATAACGCTGTCCGCTTTAGGTCGCACAAAACGATGTCAAGTATATGTGAGCTCTT